>NC_056751.1:17201541-17204041 GCF_019279795.1 Protopterus annectens
AAGATCCAGTTTCCACTCGTGGGGATCCATGATTTGCCTGCTTAACACATCTGCTAAGGAGTTCTGTGCTCCTGGTAGAAACCTTGCTTGAAGATTCAGTTGCAAGCTTAGCAGTCTCCCACAAAATCATTGCTTGCCTGCATAGAGGATAAGAATGTGTTCCCCTTGTTTGTTGATGTACCACATGACAGTTGTGTTGTCTGTTAGAATCAACACCTGCCCTGGAAGAAGTAAATCCTTGAAAGCCAGTAATGCAAACTGGACTGCTAACATCTCCTTCATGTTGATATGTAGATGCTGCAGTCTGGCAGGCCACTTGTCTTGTATCCACTTTCCATTCAGATGAGCTCCCCAAGCTGTGTCTGAGGCATCTGTCGTTAGAATCTGACTCGCCTCTGGCCGGGTCACAGAGAGTCCCTTGTTTAGGTGACATTCCTGAGCCCACCACAAAAATTCCTTTTGAATGCAAGGTATTATTTGAATGACAGTGTCCAAATCCTGGCAGTGCTGTGTCCATACATTTTGAGATACCATTGTAGCTTCCTCATATGCAGTTTGGCATTGGGAAGTACCAGAATACAAGATGCCATGAACCCTAAGGCTTGAAGGACTGTCCTTGCAGTCAGCCCGGACTGATGAGACAGTTGATGGAAGTAAAGAAAGATTCTTTTGTTTGTCCGGGGTTAAAAAGGCCATCTGGGATGCTGTATTCAGTCTCACGCCCAGAAAGCACATGTCTTGAGAGGGTACTAGACTGGACTTTATTTCGTTCACAGAATACCCTAGGCATCTTAGCACTGCCATCACATATTCCAAATGCTGAAGAAGCACGTCCTTTCCTTGAGCCAGAAGCAGGCAGTCGTCCAAATAAGGATAGATTTGTATTCCTTTTAGCCTGAAGAAAGCTATCACTGGAGCCAGAACCTTTGTGAATACTCTGGGCACAGTAGATAAGCCAAAGGGCAATGCAGAGAACTGATAATGAGAATTCCCAGCTCGAAAACGCAGATACTTCCTGCAAATTAGTCTGATAGGAACATGAAGGTAAGCTTCCTTGAGATCCAAAGTTACCATCCAGTGATCTTTGCCCAGCATAGGTAAAAGCTGTTGTAACGTCAACATTTTGAACTTGGGAATTTCCAGATAAGTGTTGAGGATAGACAGATCCAAAATTGGTCTCCATGTGTTCCCCTTTTTTGGTACTAGGAACAGGCGAGAATAAAATCCTAGGCCCCTTTCTGGCACAGGAACCGGCTGAATGGCCCCTATTTGGAGCAACAGAGAAATTTGCCTGTGAGCCTCTTTCCTTTGCTGAGGAGGAATGTCTGGCATGCCTTTGAAAGGAGGCAAGGTATGGAAATAAAACCTGTAACCGTGGTGAATGATATCCAATACCCATCTGTCTTGGGTAATTAAACTCCAGTTTTCTTTGAAGAGTGCCAACCTTCCTCCCAAAGGTGCTGCCAGACGAGAAGATTCTGGCAGCTGAAAAGGCAGGTCATTGGGTCTGTTTACGAAAGGACTGACCCCTGCCCTCACCAGAAGACTGAGCAGGTGAACTCCCTGTTCTAGGTCTAAAAGAACCTTGAGCTCTGCCCCTACAACGTCTAGACCTACCCCTAGACTGGGAATCATAAGCAGGATATGTCCACCCCTTGGTAGGCCAATTTCTACTAAACTTCGGAGGCTGAACCTGCAAAAAATCTTTAACAGTCTGCATAGACTTAGCCTTGTCTTCCATTTTCTTTAGAACTGCTTCCACAGGTGAACCAAACAACACATCAGATTGTAAAGGAGCATCTAAAATCCTTCTCTTCACATGCTCAGCTAAATTCTGATCTCTCAGCCAGGCGTGCCTGCGAAGAACTGAACCAGTGGCAGCCACCCTCGAAGAGGCCTGCACAGCATCAAAACCACATTGCAAAGAATGCTTACCCACCTGTTCAGAAACATGAACTAAATCCTGCAACTCTTTACACTCAATACCTTCCGCCAAAGCATCTACCTTAGACTTTAATTGTGAAAGGAGATAATTTTGATATTTCAACATGTGAAACTGGCAATTCAAAGCTCTCATGGCCAAAGTGGAAGAAGTATACACTTTCTTTCCCCATCTATCCAAAGCCCTTGCCTCTATCCGGAGGAACAGGATTTTTAACAACAGAAGCCTTAACACCTTTAGGCCCCTGTGAAACAGTTTCTGGGTCTGCCCTAGGACTCTTAAAAGATACTTATGAGCTTCAGGCACCCTATAATATCTATCCGGTTTAACTGGAGCAGGAGGCAAAGAATCAGGGTTCAGAGAAGCCTCTGCAAAAACATCCTCCACCACATCTAGAACAGGAGGTATAGCTAAAGGCCTATGCTGGGGTAGAAACAAAATTCCCTAAGCCTTTTCCTGGAATCAGAGAAATCCTGACCTTCCCATTTAAAATGCTCCCTCATGGAATGAAGAGTCTCTGAAAATGAAAAATCCTCAGGAGGAGAAGCAGAAGGAGTA
>NC_056751.1:17209041-17284041 GCF_019279795.1 Protopterus annectens
CTTGGTTAATGAAAAAGCCAGAAATTACCTTGGGCAAGAAAGAAGGGTCAGTACAAAGGGACACCCTATCCGTGTGAAAGATCAAGTAAGGACTCTGGACACTCAAGGCCTGCAGCTCAGATACTCTTCTCGCTGAGGTTAAGTGCTACTAGAAGTATGGTTTTCCATGACCAAAATTTCAAATCACATGAATCAAAGGGTTCAAAGGGAGAACCTGAGAGAGACTGAAGCACCAGAGTCAAGTCCCAGGGTTCTAAGGGAGGCTTGACCTGAGGTTTTAACATGTAATATTCCCATCAAAAAGGTCTTGCATAGGCGGTGTGACATCAAGACCATTATGAAAAGGGTTCTAAGGGAGGCTTGACCTGAGGTTTAACATGTAATATTCCCATCAAAAAGGTCTTGCATAGGCGGTGTGACATAACTGAAGAATTATCAAGACCATTATGAAAATTGGCAATACCTACTAAATGTACAGTGATCGTTAAAGCGGAGGCTCCTTCATGTAAAAAGGAGTAGCCAGGTATTGTAGGATCTTTTGAATAGGCAAAGAGAAAGGGTCAAAGTTCTGTTCTTTGGCCCAAATAGAGAACCTAGTCCATTTACTAGAATAAAACTTTAGTGGAAGGTTTCTGTGAGGCCAGAAAAATTTCACGAACAGGAGAAGGGATGTCAGGCAGCCTGGCAATCATTGGAAGTAGAGGAACCAAGCTGTAAGCTTGAGACTGTGCAGGTCCGGATGAATCAGTCTCGGAGGATGAGATAACAGGTCCTGGAAATGATCCAGGATCCACGGGCTGTGTTTCAGATAAGGCCATAGAAATGGGAACCAGATTTGAAGTGGCCAGTAAGGGGGCAATGAGGGTCACTTTGCTTTTCAACCTCTGAGCTTTCTGGAGAAATTTTGGGATGAGGGGAAACAGGGGAAAGGCATACAGAAGATCCGCAGGCCAATCATGCGTTACAGCATCCCTTGGTGGTTCCCCCTGAGGGGGGGGGGGGTCAGGGCAAAAAAGCTTCTGCATTTGTAGTTTAGAGGGGAAGCAAACAGGCCGCAGCAAGGCTTGCCCCAGCGCTAGAAGATCAAATATGCTGTTACAGGGTTGAGGGACCACTCAAGGCATCAGGATGTTCCTGCTCAGATTGTCCGTAATAAGGTCGAACTCCCAGGAATGTGCATTGCTATAAGAAAGTGGTTGGAATCCCATCGCCCAGTGCCAAATCCTCATGGCTTCCCGACACAGGGGGGTAAGACCTGGCTCCGCCTTGCTTGTTGATATACCAGACAAATGACATGTTGTCTGACTTAATTGCAATAGTCCCAGAGGGAAGGGATGCATGGAATGCTTGCAACGCTAAGAGAACTGCCCTCAGTTCCAGGACATTTATGTGCAAGTTGGCCTCCATGGGGGACCAGGTGCCTTGGACAGTCTTTCCCTGGAAATGCCCCACCAAACAGTGAACCATCTGTGGTCACTGTGACCATGGGCTGGGGAAGACAGAAAGGTCAACACCAAATATTAGTTTGTGGCTTCATCCACCATAGCATTTCTTCCTTGCAACAGTTTGTAAGGCGTATCACGTGGCTGAGTTCGCAACGACCATTGCGCGGAAAGGAGCCACTGCAGGATTCTCATGTGCAATCTTGCCAGTGGTATTAACGTAATGGCAGCTGCCATGGAGCCCAAGATTTGCAGTGCAAGATGTACTGGTACATAGGTCTGAGGAAGAAGGTATTGGATTTGGTGTCTTATTTTCAAAAGCCTGTGGGGGGGGGGGGGGGCTTGACAGGATGTTGCGTCGAAGACCACTCCAATAAATTCCAGTGTCTTCACTGGGGACATTTGAGATTTGTCTGTCGATTGTAATCTCCAAGCGGAGAGTGACAGCTTGAGTGTAAGACAGGCTGCGGACTACAAGACTCCTGGTCGGAGCAGTAAGGAACGAATAGCCTAGATAGGGAAACACCTGGAATCCTTGTAGTCAAAGATGAGCTACCACAACTGCCATACATTTGGTGAACACTCGTGTGGGGGGGAGGGGGCTGTCGAGAAACCGAATGGCAGTGCCCTGAACTGGTAGCAATTGGCTCCCAGCTGGAAGCGGAGAAGCCTCCAGGAGTGGTGATCCATCTTTATGTGGTAGTACACGTCCTGGAGGTCCACAGAACACATCCAGTTATCCAGAGATTCAGGATTGGTCTCTAGTCCCCTGTCATTTTTGGCACCAAAAACTAAAAAAAGAACCTTCAGTAAAACCTGGATCCTGTCTGGTCACGTGGGACTCGTTGGATAACTCTTTTTCTTAGCAGCTTTCCTATCTCTAAGGCTGCTAATTCCCTTTGATTGGGTGGTACAGCGGGGATTTGTTTGACGGGTCTGGGGGTTAAGTCAAAAGGTATTTGGTAGCCTCTGGATATTATTCTCTGCACCCAAACAAACATCGGTAGTATTAAGAAGATGTCAGGCTGGTAGATGCAGAGAAAAATGACCCCCCCCCCCCCCGACAGCTTCCAGATGGAAGCAATCGGGCCGCTGCTCAGGAGCACTGGTAGGGTCTGCCGGAGATAGAATCTCTAGCTCCCTGGTTATGCGGATCCCGTCTACCCCAAAAGGGAGGTCTTCCATATACGAGTTGTCCCCTCTACCCTGGGGGGGGATTGCTCACCACAAGTGTCATAAAAAACTCCTTGGGATTTCCTGAACCACATTTTTCCTCTCTTCTGGTTCCTGGAGTAGCACCTCTGGGGGTTAGAAAGGCTATGCCCACAGCAGACAAGTTCTTTCTCACTACATGTAAAGGTGTCTGGTACTTTGGGTCCAAAAAGTGCAAATCTGTCGACAGGTGCATTGACGAAGGGAGATTTAAAGGGGTCCGCGAAGTCACACAACCGCATCCAAGCATTACATCTCATGACAATGCTGGATGCGGCAGCTCAAGCTGTCCCTTCGGTGGAGTGAGATATCAAACGCATAGAGGGGTTCGAGATAGATTCAAGGGAAGCTAGCTGTGAGGCGACAGTATCACACACCTCAGACCGTACCCCACCAAAGGAGGAAGACATTTCGGAAATTAGGTCTCTTTGTAGATGAATAAAGTGTGCCAGATAGTTCAGTGACCGAATGGCGAATGTCGCTGAAGCATAGGTCCGTTTCTCTAGTCTGTCCATGGTATGGGACTCTCTGTTTGGAGGATGGACAGTGGAACTATATTTTTCCAGTTCCCTCTTGGTGGCCACCGCCACGACCATAGAATCAACTGTCAACTGCTAGGACCAGTGGGGCTGGTTTTCATTTGTAGATAAATTTTTGTCTGGCCTCCGAGGGACAAGTTCTATGTTGCCCAGGGCCTTATAGGCCTGCTACACAATGAGTTTAACAAGGTCATCTGCCGGTGGGGTCACCCAGAAGTACATGGCCAGGCACGAAAGGCCTGCAGGAACACAGATTCCTCAGAAAAAGGGTTATAGAACGCTGTCTCCCCGCTGATTGAGGATTTTGAGAATGTGTCCTAATGAGGTAGTCTGGGGGAGACAGTGGGGACCCTTCCTCCCCATCTCAATGTGTCTTCAGTGATAGATTCCTCTGGTGAATCAAGGTGCTTCCTCTTGCATAGTTTCTTCCGGGGTGGTTCCTCAGTGGAATCTTCTGAGAAGGACTCCAGAGAAGGGGTTCCTTCAAAGAGGGTTCTTGTGACTCCCGTGCCCAGGGTCCCGAAATAGAGGGTTGGGAGAGGAGTATGCTAGGGGAGGTTTCTGATACTGATGTCATTGGTGCTGACTGCAAGTCCACTACCTGTACAGCAGACCCACCCGAGGAGGGATGGGAGTCTGGAACCGGGAGGGAGAACCTCGGAACCAGGAACACACCTTGCCATAAGGAGCCCACCTCCAGGTGAGGAGCTCTGAGAGAACTGGAAACCATCGGAGCCATGAACAGACTGCGCCAGCGATAAAATAGGCGCCGCGCTAGGTACCAAGGTACGGATGGTCCAAGCACTGTTTCGGGAGAGCATCGGTTCCACCAGAGCCGATGCAGCAAGGGAGGACGGTGCCGACAGGGAAAACATTGCTGTCGGAACCGGTCGGCACAGAAGTCAGTGGTGAAGAGGTTGGAGCCGAAATAGGGGTGAATATCATGGACGGCACCAAGGGAGAAGACAAAAAGCCTGGTGCCAAAGATGTCTGCACCGAGGAAGCACGGAGCCGACTCTGTTCCGTAACTGACGAAGATGCAGGAACCATGTGACTCCATTTGTCCTTATGTTTTTTAGTCTTTGGAGGGGGTAGATCTCTGACCCAGATAGAGCCTCCGAAAAGGGTGTCATGATAAGTTATTTATTACGTTCTACTAGTCTACAATTTCTAAAACTAGCACAAACATCACAATCAGCTCAAATAAGATCCACGCCCAAACAGTAGACACAACAAACATGTGCATCTGAGTTAGGCATCTTACGTCCATACTGGTCACACTGTTTAAATCCCAACTTAACTTTGTCTGACATAGTAAGGCAACAAGGCTATCGTATAGAAAAAATAAAGGAGAAAATACCAGTTATTTAAAAAAAAAAAAAAAAAAAAAAAAATACCACTAGTAGAAAGGAAAGGCTTGTCAAAGACAGGAGAGAGGGACAGTACCAATAAAGGTAAAAAAATTAATTTACCAAGGAAAAGGGTAGGAAATAGGTTTAGGTTATAGGCGACAGTAAGAAAAGGCTAACTTGACTAAAAATTAAATAATTTTGAAGAGAAACTGTCTTAAAATTAACAATTTTCTACTTATTTATTTCCAGTTTGATAACTGGGGAGGTCCACTGGGCCCAGAGGGCCCGTTTTAAGTGGAGGCCCGGGGAGAAAAGCTCCATATTACATACATTAAAACAAGCACAGAGTTTTACATTTATGCAATTATGCATACAATTATAAATGTTTTAGAAAACAAATGTAAAATTATATATAGAGTTGTAGCAAACTGAAAAGGTGCACAAAGAAAGGAAGAAAAGGGGAACACAATTAACAGAGAGTAAGATAGAAAGCTATGTACAATATTTACATGGTAACTATTCGTTAGATTCAGAGCAAGGCAGTTGTAGAAAAAACAGCATGTATATGAGGAAGTACATGTATAAGCGACATTAGGAGGAGTTAGGTAGGAAGAATGCAATTACATTTCCAATTTTGGGAGAGGTGGGAGTGGAGCTGGGATTTGAGGAGTTCAAAGCTTGTAGTGATTCTTAGCAAGGGTGGGAGGGAGTTCCATTTTTTGGCTAATGAATAGGATAGGAGAAACTGGCCAGGGGGACGTTTTGGTTTATATACAGAAAGCAGATTTTGTTGGGCAGATCTAAGGGGTCTGTGCGGAGTGTAGAATGGCAAGATATTAGTAACAGCAGGGCGTGCAGTAGGTTTAAATAGTGTGCTGTAGTAAGTTGAAGGTAGACAAGGTGGTTAGGAAGCTCTAGCCACTTTAGCATGTGGAGAGAGGTGCAATGATGGGGGGGGGGGGGCGTGCTTAGATTTAGTAGCGAATTTAGCAATTTTGTTGTAGCAGATTTCTAGTTTTGAGGAGATGGTAGTAGAAAGATTGGTTAGAAGTGGAGCACCATACAATAGTGACAGTAGTAAGCAGGCAGAGGCTAGAGTTTGCCTTGTAGATGGAGAGAGAAAGTGAGCGTTTCTGTACAACATACCTAGCTTCTGATGGGTTTTTTGATATTAAGTTGGACACGTGCATCAAATTTCAGGTGTTCATCAATAGTGACCAAGAAGTTTAGCAAAGGGGACAACTTCTATAGTGGAATTGGCATGGCTGATATTGAAGGATTGCTTGTCAAGTGTGAGGGTCTTTGAGGGACAGAAAAGAAGGATTTTGGATGTAGGATTTTGGATTTATTGGCATTAAGTGAGACATGGTTTTGAAGCATCCAGTGCTCTGTAGTTGCAAAGGCCAATTGGGTTTTTGCCTGGAGCTCAGGGAGACTAGGAGCAGAGCAGACTAAAGTGGAGTCATCTACATATTGCAGTATTTTAGTGTTAGGAATGAGTGTGAAAATCATTAACAAATACATTAAAGAGCATTGGTCCAAGTATGTACCCCTGGGGAACCCTGGCTGGGGTAGGTAGGAAGGTTGAGGTACCAGTTTGTCATTTCACAGCCTGGGATCTGTTAGAGAGATAACTGTGGAACCAGGTAAGGCAGTTTTGAGAGAGACAGAGGTTAGAGGTGATTCAGAAGGTGGGTATGGGAGATGGTGTCAAATGCGTTGGACAGATCTAGGATGACAGTGGAAACAATTTCTCCAGAGTCACGAACATGGTTTACTAAGTCTAAAAAGGAGAGGAGAGCAGTCGTTGTACTATGGCCAGGACAGAAGCCATGTTAGGTAGGTAAACAGTTGATTATTGAGGAGGAAGGGCATAAGTTGGAGATGGGTGCATTTATAGGTTCATAGGTAGGTACTAGGCTATCGGCCCATGGGCCTACGCAAGCCTAGCCAACAAGGTTCCCTGGCTTACGCCACCCAAGAAAGTTATTTTCCTGTGCCACTGTCGAGCAGACACACAGTATTTCCTATTTCCCATCCACTCGAGATTTTTCTTGAAGAGTGCTAATGAAGAACTTTGCTTGACATAGATGGGTAAGCCTGTTATAGAGTATGGGAATTCTCTGGGAGAGGAATCTATCCCTCCAGCATGTCCTGTTTATTGTGGTGACAAGGTTTAGGTCCCCAGAGCGTGTAGCTCTGAGGGATTGGGATTTCTTTAGGTGTAGCATGTCCAACAGCTCTGGGTTTGACATAGCTTTATATGTTAGGCAGAGATCACCTTGGAGTAGGCGATATACTATGGAGTAACGCTGGAGTTTGTTGAGGTGGTCAGTGTAGGGCATTTGTTTGAAGCCAGTAGTCCTCTTTGTGAGGTACGTCTGTGGCCTTTCCAGCTGCTGCAGATATCTTGTGAGGTATATTCCAAAAGGGGCGTTGTACTCTATAATGGGTCTAATGAGTGACGAGTAGAGGGGAACAATGACCTCTTTTTTCCTGGATGAGAACCCTTTTATGATGGTGTGCGCCACGTAGAAGGACTTCCTGACTACTGTGGCGATGTGACTATCAAAAGGAGAGACTACTGTCCAACTGGGTCCCAAGGTCTCATCACGCATTCGGTGTTAAGTAGATTGCTGCCTATGTGGTAGTTCATGGGTACAGAGTTTTTACCAAAGGGGATGACACTGCACTTTTTGGCATTGAGATTGAGGCCATGGCTCTGACACCAAGCATCTGTCTCAGCGAGGCCCTTCTGTAGGATGTCCACATCATTTGGGGACTTTACTATGGCTCCTAGTTTGAAGTCATCTGCGAACTTCGTTAGCCAGAGGCCTTCTGTGTTTGGTATCTACTTCTCTGAAGTACAGGCTAACAGGAGAGGTCCCAGGACGGAACCCTGTGGTACTCCACTTGTCACTGCTTTGAGTTCAGATTTTGAGTCTGCAACTTTTACAGTGTGGATTCTGTCAGTGAGCCAGTTGGCAATCCATCTTGTGATGTAGGGATTTATATCTAGTTTAGTGACTTCAGCTATAATTCCAGAATGGGGGATGGTGTCGAAAGTCTTGGCGAGGTCAAGATAGGCTGTGTGAACCATCTTACTCTCATCTACGGCTTTGGTGACTGCCTCAAAGAAGACGATCAGGTTCAGGAGGCATGATCTGCCTTTCACAAACCCGAACTGGGTGGGATTCAGAGTTTGGAGGTTACCAATGTCTTTGTTTATGAGCTCCATGATGATACGTTCTATGGCCTTGCAGATCAGGCTCGTCAGGCTAATAGGTCGATAGTTCCCGGGATCAGTGGTGGCTCCTCGTTTGTGGAGTGTGATAACTGTTGCTGTGTGCCATTCAGTGGGCACAAAGCCTAATGCGAGGCCATTATTGAACATGGTGCTTAAGTGGGGAGCCAGTTCGTTCTGAAGTTCGCGTAAAATGCAGCCTGGGATGTTGTCCGGTCCCATGGATGCTGCGTTTTTGGCTTTAGAGAGTGCAGCTTTTACCTGTGCAGTTGTGATTACAGGGACTCTGCATTCTTCCTGTATAGATATGGGCCCTTTAGGGGGTGAGCGGGGGGGGGGGGGGGGGTAAAGTTAGCACTGAACCGATCTGCCAGGATGTAGACAATATCAGTTGGTTCTGTAATTTTCTTGCCTTTGTGCTGTAACTCAGAGCAGATCTGGGTGTTGCCATCGAGATTCTTGACATACCTATAGAATGATTTGTGGTTGTCCTTGGAATTAGTGGTGATTTTGTTTTCGTAGCTAGCTTTGGAGGATCTTATAAAGAGATCTCAGCTTCTTACTGAGGCTGGCCAGGGAGCTCCTCCACTCATGGGATTTTTCTTTTGCAATAGTTTCTTCCTTCTGTTGTACAGTTTGTTTATGGCAGGGGACCACCAGATTAGCTTCCTTTTTTTGGAGGATAGCGTCTTGGTTCCGTTTGGGATAGCACAATCCATGCACTCGTGTAAGTGCTTATAGAGTGCATTTGTGTAGGATTCAGCAGTTGTAACTGTATTGTCCATCTGCATGTGTGTCATGAAGTTCACCACTTCTGTCTTAAGAAGCATGAAGTTGGCTTTGGATACATTTTTACTGTGGTTTCCTTAATGGGGGGGAGGGGGCGGGATGTGAATATCAAGGATAATTAGCTTATGGTCGGATCGGACCAACAAGGAGTTGACTTCAGGTGTGGAATACTGGTCACTCATGTTGGTAATGACTAGGTCTAGGATATTGCTGCCCCTGGTAGGGGTGTGGATAAGTTGATCCAGGGCACTGGAGTTTATGAATTCCAGAAAGCGTTGAGCCAAGGAGTTGGTACACGAGTAGTTTTCCCAGTTAATGGTGGGGTAGTTGAAGTCACCCATTATCAGGGTGTTTGGTTGAACCCTAATATTTTCCAGCACATCAAGAAAAGAGGAGTGGAAATCCTGGGGCATGGTGGGGGATCTGTAGCAAGCTACAGTTTGGATTGCAGTTTTGTCCAGAGTTAGTTACACTTGGATAACCTCAGATTAATTATGCTGAGCAACTAGCTCAGGAGGTGCGGATATCCTTAAAGAATATGGACATACCTCCGCCTTTGGTGTTTCGGTCCAGGTTACATGGCCGAAAAGTGTGGTATGAGTTATAGCCTGGTAGTGCAGGGATGCTCTCTGGAGCCTTGAACCAGGTCTCAGTCACTGCACAGATATCGATGTTCTCCATTTTAAGTTGCGCCTCGAGTGAGTGCATTTTGATTTTGCTTGCCTGTTCCTGTTATGGTGGTGAATTTGTTATTTGAACCTTGCCTAAAAAAGGCACTATAGGGGCAGCAAGAGCCTTAGCTAGTATCCGGAATCCCAGGGACGACAGATGCAGGCCATCTGTGGCAAAGCATAGTGGTCTGTCGACCATGTCATCCCAAGCAGACAGATACTGGATCTCCTTACAATGACACCAGAAGCTTAGCCGATTGTTGAAGTCAGTCATTTTGTCCTTGTACTGCGGTATCATTCTTGGCGATGGCAGAATGCTACTCAGGGCTAGGGTCATACCTGCCTGGCTACAAGATCGGAGAGCTCTTCCACGTCTCTTTTCATGTAGTCCAGGGAGGTACGTCTCAGGTCATTCACACCAACATGGACAATGACAGAGTCATATTTGTGCTTGTTGTGGAGTGACCCGAGTGCATGGGTTATGTGGCGGATCCTGGCACCAGACAGGCAGCGGACAGTTATAATCTTCTTGTTTAGCCCGGTGAGTGGGAATTTTTCAAGGATTTCTGAGATTGGGAAAGAATGGCTATGGGTTGAAAGTTAGAGAGATTATTTTTGCCTCCTTTGTGGAGGGGCAGGATAGAGGCAGGACTTAGCTTTGAGAGAGATGGCTAGCACGTCTGACTAGGAACGTGGCAAACGAGATCTGGAGTAACTAGGAGAGGGGCATTATGGGTAGGCCTTAGCTGAGAGTTTTTGGCTTATGCAAGCTGGGAAATGTCTGTATCTGTTCCAAGGATGGAACAGAGGTCCTAGCTGTAATGAAAGAACAAAAATTTACATCGTCAGATTAAATGAAATCTAAATCTCAGTGATAATTGTAAAAGAAAGAAGAAATTGTATGTATACTGACAGGTCTGAACAGTGTCTTACGGTAATAGGAGACAGAGAGAGCTAAAATCAAATAATAGGATACTGGTATGGCTAGTGGGGCCTGGTTCATTATCATGCATTGGGGCCCATTTGTCCAAGATCCAGCTCTGGTGACTGAAGTTGTAGGCTAAAACAATATAGCATCATCACCCATTCAAGTAGGTCAGACCAGTACGGAGCGATGTCAGACTGGATCAATATTCTTGACAGAGAAAATGGTGGAAAGTCAAAAAATGAGATATAGGCATCCTACAAGCATGCTAGCCCTCCCATCCAAAAAAAAAGTCATATGCAGTAATATTTCTGATTTTTATACAACTTGGGGGTTGAACAAAAACTGCCACAGCATTTATACTACTCGTTTTGCTTTTATTCATTACACTAAACAATTCATTAATAAACCTGGATTGTGCAATACATTTTTGTGCCTTATTTATAGCCTACTGCAAATGTAAACGGGTTGACATTTTCCAGGTCTCACACACTGCATTATTTGGAGTGATTATTAGAAATATTGAATCTTCAGTATCTAATATCATTGTTGCCTATTTCTGTGATGTAATCTTCTCTACAAGATCGGACTTGTAAAGGATTTCTGCATTTAGTTAAAAACTGTACCTCAGTCTGGGAATCACTGAAGATGGCTAAAGCTGCCACTTGTTAATGAGCTACTTCCTGTGCCAATGCTGCAGGATTTGAATCTTTCCACCTTCATTTACCTATGGTAAGACCATGAGCAAGTCTGCAATTGGACTAGGCTCTTTAATGTTCTCCTGAAATGCATGCTTAGTAACAAACTATGAACCCGTTTTGTTTTTTTTTTTGTTTTTTTGCTTGCCAGCCATTCCAGATTGCAGAGCTGATCTGGTTTAGGAAATGTTGTGGCGATATCAGCACACATTTTTAACTGCAACAGAGACCATGTATTCTTCATGTGCAGCAGGCATTGCAATTGTAGATGAAGCACTAAAATGCAAAGCAATTAGCCAACAGCAAAATATGTATTAGTAATAGTTCTCTTTAATGTGGAATTATTCAGCAGGCTTTTACTTCTGCAAAAATTTTGCACATTGACCTAGAATGTGTTATCAGGTAGTTAACATTCCTTATGCTCTCATCATAAATACTCTATAGGTCTTAGGGTAGGATGCTACTGATATTAAACAAGTTAATGTAGTTCATTCAATGCCATCATAAAATCACATGTAATTTTTTCTTAATACTGGGATGTACATTGTCAAAGTGGCTAAAACTGCTGGCGGGGGTGGGGCTATCTGTGGATGAATGTACCTCATGCTTTTATCATCTGATCATTTTTAAACAGTTTTTTTTTTTTAACCTGGCTTTGGAGGGACTAGTACACATACACATCTGTGAGAATCAAGCTGGGATACTCTGGTTGTGTTCATTTGTGTACAACAAATTTGAAATGAATTTGAAATGTTACTTTGGTCATTACTCCGATTATTAATTTTCTGATGTGGACTTTTAAGGATGTAGTCAATAATGAAGCTGTAACTGCTGGATTTGGGAGAGGTCAGGTATAAAAATAAAAGTCTGACCCTGCAGAGTTGAAAAAGTTAATCGGACTCTCTTCACAAGACTTGTGTATATCTATACAAAGCAAACTGGAATACTTTACTATGGCCATTTTTAAATCACAATCAGATGAGTGATTTGTAAGTGGTCGCTAAAGCTGCCATTATAGGTTCATAGGTTCATACTAGGCTATCTGCCCTAGGGCATTTATAAGCCTAGCCAGAATGTGTGTGGCTTTCGCCACCCATTTTAAATTAATTTTGCTATGCCCTTTTTTGAGGTTAGTATACTGTGCCTCTGTCTAACAGTGACACAGAAGTGATACCCGGGTTAAACCTACGATCTCCCATCCACTCAAGATTCCTCTTGAAGAGAGTCAATGAGGGACTCTGCCTAACCTGGACTGGGATTTTATTCCAGAGTGAAGGGAGCCTCTGGGTTATGAATCTGTCCATCCAGCATGTCCTATTTATTTCAGTGCTGAGGTTCAAGTCTCTCGAGCGGGTAAGCTCGATGGGATTTGGATTTTCTGAGGTGCAGCATGTCCATTAATTCCGGGTTGGACATGGCTTTATACGTCAGGCACAGATCGCCTCTGAACAGGCGGTATGCCACTGAGTAGAGCTGGAGTTTCTTTAACCGGGCAGCATGGCATCTGTTTGAGCCCTTTGATCCTCTTGGTGAGGTACTTTTGGGGTCTTTCCAGTTGCTGCAGGTGTCTGGTAAGGTACATCCCAAAAGGGGCATTGTACTCAATTATGGGCCTGATGAGGGATGAGTAAAGAGGCACGATGACCTCCCCTGATCTAGATGTGAATCCCTTCATGATTAGGTGGGCTATATAAAATGTTTTTCTAACCACTTTGGCCACGTCGTTGTCAAATGAGAGACTGCTATCAACTTGGGTCCCCAGGTCCCTAATTACTTCTTCTGTACTTAATGGATTACCACCTATGTGGTAATTTGTGGGCACTTTGTTTTTATCAAAGGGGATGACTATACACTTTTTGGCATTTAGCTTGAGGCCATGTCTCTGGCACCAGTTGTCTGTTTCTATGTGGCCCTTTTGGAGGATGCTTGTGTCGACTGGAGAGTCGATTATGGCGCCCAGTTTGCAGTCATCTGCGAACTTGGTCAGCCACAGTCCTTCTGTGTTGGCCTGTACCTCCGAGAAATATATACCGAACAAGAGAGGTCCCAGGACTGAGCCTTGTGGGATGCCACTTGTAACTGGTTTGGAGTCTGACATGGCTCCAGCAATTCTAACCATGTGGGTTCTGCCCTTGAGCCAGTTTGCAACCAATCTAGTGACATAGGGGTTTATATTTAAGCTGGTGAGCTTAACTAGAATGCCCAAGTGGGGTACTGTATCGAAGGCTTTTGCGAGGTCCAGGTAGGCTGTGTGGACCACCTTCCCCTCATCAATGGCCTTGGTGACTGTTTCAAAGAAATCAACCAGGTTTAAGAGGCAGGATCTGCCCTTAAAGCCGAACTGGGTAGGATCCAGTGTCTGTAGGTCCCCAATATCTTTATTTATGAGGATGGAAGGGTGGCTTAATGGCTAAGGTGTTTGCCTTACAAACACAAAGTGCAGGGTTTGAGTCTCACAGGGGATAATTGGCTAGGCTTAAAATGGCTTGCAACGGCAGTTAGCTTGGTACTAAACTATGAACCTATGACCATAGCTTTGCAGACCAAGCTAGTCAGGCTTATGGGGCGATAGTTTCCGTTGAGGCACCACCTTTGTGGAGAGGAACCACTGTTGCTGTACGCCACTCTTTGGGTACATATCCTGTAGTAAGGCTGAGATTGAATAGCAGTTTTATGTTTGGGTTTAGCTCTTCTTGGAGTTCATGTAGGACGCAGCCCGGGACACCGTCTGGTCCCATTGATGCTGTGTTTTTTTGCTTTGGAGAGGGCGGCTCTTACCTGAGTATCTGAGATGTCAGGGGGGGGGGGGCAGCACTCTGCTGGGATAGATATTTGCCCTTTTGGTGGGGGGGGGGGGGAGAGTTTGCGCTGAACCTGTCAGCTAGGATGTTGGCAAGGTCTGTGGGTTCGGTGTATTTTTTGTCATTTTGGACCAATTCTGAGCATATCTGAGAATTCCCACCCAGGTTCCTAACATAACTAAAGAAAGCCTTGTGATTATCCTTAGTGTCCTGTGCAATTTTTCTCTCGAAGCTGGCCTAAGACAATTTTATGAGTGCCCGTAGTTTTTTGCTAATACTGATCAGAGATGCCTTCCCTTTTTGGGATTTTGCTCTATCATTTAGTAGTTTCCTTCTTCTATTGTATAGTTTGTTTATGGTTGGGGTCCACCAGACAGGATGTCTGCCTTTGGAGGATTGGGTCTTGGTTTTATTTGGGATTGCATGATCCATGCATTCCTGAAGGTGTTCATAGAATGCATTTATAAAGGATTCTGCGGTCTGGGCCGTATTTTCCACAGGCCCGGGGGCTTTGAAGGATTCCACCTCGGTTTTGAGGAGTGTGAAATTTGCTTTAGAGAAGTTTTTCACTGTGGTTTTCTGGGCAGGAGGTGGGGTCGGGATGTGAATATCCAGTGAGATTAGTTTATGGTCTGATCTTACCAGCGAGGGATGCACTTCTGGTCTGGAGC
Organism: Protopterus annectens; assembly: GCF_019279795.1. Lineage (NCBI taxonomy): Eukaryota > Metazoa > Chordata > Ceratodontiformes > Protopteridae > Protopterus > Protopterus annectens. Next base: position 17,223,386 of record NC_056751.1, read on the forward strand.
ATAGAGTCCCCATGTTGGTGATGATCAGGTCCAGTATGTTTTCCCCTCTTGTGGGAGTGGTAACAAGTTGTTCCATAGCATTTGAGTTTATAAATTCTAGGAACCTTTGGGCTAGGGTGTTGGAGCTAGAGTAATGCTTGTAGTTGAAGTCGCCCAATATAATGGTGTTTGGAGAGACCTTCATATTTTCCAGTGTTCTCAGGAAGGCCGAGTGGGGTTCCTGGGTTTGGGAGGGTGGTCTGTAGTAGGCTATAAACTGGAAGGCAGTTTTACCCACACTGTTAGTTGCACATGGATAGTCTCTGATGCTTCGTGCTGTGCCACCAACCTGGAGGTGTGGGTATCTTTGACGAATATGGATACTCCCCCCTCCTTTTGTGGTTCGGTCCAAGTTTTGGTGCCGAACAGCATGGTATGAGGTATAACCTGGTAGTGCTGGGGTGCTCTTGGGAGCCTTGAAACCAGGTTTCTGTTACTGCACAGATATCAATGTTCTCCATGCTAAGGAGAGTTTCGAGTACATGCATCTTGAGGTTTAGACTTCTGGCGTTGAGTAGCATTACTCTTAGTTTCTTATCCCTTGTGATACCTATGGAGGTGGGTTTGTCTTTTGAGCCTTGCCTACAAAAAAGGCACTATGGGGGTAGCAAGAGCCTTCGCCAATATCCGAAAGCCCAGGGGTGACAAGTGCAAGCCGTCCCTAGCAAAGCATTGTGGCTTGTTGAGTATGTCATCCCAGGCTGACAGGCATTGGATCCCCTTTGAATGACACCAATACTCAAGCCAATTGTTGAAATGGATCACCTTGTCTTCATATTGTGGCATCATTCTTGGTGAGGGTAAGATGCTACTCAAGGTCAGCGAGGAGTCAGAGATTGGTGGATTATAATGGCAGCAGTTTGAGTGGCCTTTTAAGGTTAAAATATTCTGAAGTGGATATCTTCATCTTTATTGGTTAATAGGTTTTTTCACTGCTTATTGGAAAAAAGGTTCAAAACTAAAATTTAAAAAACACACTAACAAATGTTGCTGTATTAAACAATAAATATAAATTTAAAACAATCAAGAAGGTAAACCATGCATTTATGCATCATCCTAAAAATGTGTGCAGGGAGTTCATGATTTGAAAACAGCCCGTGGCCTAGAATAAACTTAATACACCACAGAGTTTGACTAAATGATATGCAGCAAAGCTACTAATTTAATGATGGCAAGCACACACACAGTTTCAGTGACAAATACATGTTTCAGAGTAGCTCTTTAGACAGCTTGCACAATGCAACTGCAATATGACCACTTTTCTACATTCTCTTTGCTACTGACCAATTATAAATGCTCACGGTTTCATGCAGTCTTTAACACAGCAATCAGCAATACAGACTAAACATGAACAGTAAATTAAGTCCACTCCAAACTATTAGGTACCAGATCAAATTTCTACAGACTGAAGTTCAATGCATGAACGGTACAGCAAGAAAATAGACAGTTTGAATTACTAAGGAGTGTCATTTACATCCCTGAGGCAAGCTGTTAACATGTGTTATGTGTTGCTTGAGTAAATATTAAAACTGCACTCATGCAAAAATAGATACATCATAAACAACAGAGATAAACAGTCAGGGCTGTACATACAGAGCATGACAGTAAAATACATAACTTTGATAAATTAAAAAAAATAGTATGAGGATTGTACCCGGACATCATTGATAACACCCCTTTCATGGCACCCGACTGAAATTGATTAGTAGTATTAGCTAATCAATCTATTTTACAAGCCAACATGCCACATGAAATAGTCAGACATGTTTGTAGCACTGGCTCTTAACTGTATGTTAACTTCATTAATACTGCATGTAACCTAGAGACACTGTTAAGATAAATAGCCATTTGTCTTCCATCCTTGGATAAAAACTTAAAACAAGCAAAACAAAATGTATAACACGGTCAAAGAAAACACATTGGCAGAAAGCACTCTGTGTCAAACTCGGTTGCAACTGCCAGCTCCATAACACAAAGGAATAAAGCCAAGACTGTGACCCAGATGACAAAACTGTTCAGCAACCTGAGAGTTGGATGACTAGGTCATCCAGAAGTTACTCTTCAATTCCATTAGCTAAAAAAGCTTCTGTAAAAGCTCTAACCTGATATGCACATAAATAACCAATGCAAGGACTTGCATTACTGTCATAGCTCTCAACCTTCCATCTCCAAAATGAGGAACACTAGCCCTCATAATATGGAACAAATGGGCAAAATGTGGAACACATACTAATGGCTTACTAACAACTTCAACTAGGAAGGTCACAGGATGATTAAAATATGCTGGTTTTACTTATAAAGAAGATCTTTTAATGAATTAATATAATTAATTTCTATTTACAATGGATTTCACTTAAAACAATTCCTAACACTGAATGTGTAACAGAGTTTTTCAATGTGGAACTCTGAGGAACTTCGAGGAATGTGAACTTTTTAAGACCTCAAATGAGGTACATTCCTCGTAATGAGGTGCACTTGAGAGGTATGATTACTGTTCTTATCCGCTATCGTCACATACTTTAAAATTATATTACACAAAACAGAGAGGTTATGAAACCCTAACAGATACGGCTAACCAAGAAGACCAGATTCCATGATGGCAGAATATGCAAGACAGAGCTAGTGATGCAACTTCCTGCAGACCAGAATAACTGATTTTAAACAGAGAATAGCATTGCATGCGAATGCATGGTGAAAATGTCGAAGCCTGATCCTCTACGCTCCAAGGCCTTAGAGAAGATTCACCACCTGTTAGGACTAGTATTTCAACCCTGGAGATTTATATCTTTAACAAAACTATGGAAAAGAAATGGCATAGTACACTAACCCAGAAAGGAAATACCAGTCACTCAGGGGAAGCTACACAGAAGGGCTATAGATCCGTGCAAAAATAGGCATAGAGTACTAATGTCAGTAAAAATTAAGTAGTAGGTACCTATTATTCTAGTTAAAAAAATTAGGCATGGTTTTGGTTTTATTCTGAAAGAATGCTTCAGGTGAAAGTTTTTTTGGTCATCAGTTTTAGATCTTCAAAAGGTAATTTTATATATATATATTTTTTTTTTTGCATCTCTTTGCACCTGTTGTTAATCTTAAGCCCCATCTCAGTCAACTGTCCCCATTCATTCCGTAACCTGCAGTGTGGGTAACTGGAAGGAGCCATCATTCAGTCAGCGACAATGTGTGGGTGGAGTGAGCAGTGAACCACCCCTCACTTCTGCAAGGGGTTGACAGCAGGACGTCTCTGCCCACACACAGGAGGCACCACGTGGTTAGTTTTATGTACTCCATCAGGGAAATCGCATGACACGTATATGCCTCTTTGAAAATGCATTCAGCCACCCCCCAGGCACACCCATCCTTCTTGCCAGCTCCATCAAGCACCACAGACTAACTTAAATCTGCTCACTTGGCCCATAGTAAGGGCAAAGTCCCTCTATGCCACCCATGCAAACTGGCTTGGAGATGCAAGTTCAGAAAACTCAAACAAATAAGGTGTTAGCTTTGTTTGGGTGAAGTTTACATAGTCCAATTTAAATATCAGTATTCAGGATATACCATTTTAAAGAGATAGCAACAGCAGAACATTTGGAGTCCTACAAGCTCTTGTGGGAAAGGTAAAAAGAGACAGTTTAAAACCTGTTCAGCAGTGTGGGCTACCAAAACAGCTTCAGTGATAAATGATAATCATGAGATGCTGACATTGCACAAATTTTGCAGTCAGAGAAGCTCTCTCCAGCAGATTTTTTTTACTTTCACTATTTAGTTAACAAACACTGGTCATATGATGAGTGTGCTTAAACTCTACCACAAAAAAATGCCACCTGACAGCATTATGACAGGCAGTGAAGCTAACTATAAACAACATCTGAAAATACATGGGGTTTAGAGTGTTTCTTGCCTGATGGTTATTCCCATTTTCTTTCTAAAACTCAGCACATCTATCTGAACCATCTGTGCATGCTGGTGCTGATGAACTCATGCTGCTTAACATTAGCTATGTTGTGCTGTAACTTAAAGTATCAATTTCCAGTTTACTGTTGTGTTCAAAGTATTTCACCTTCACACTACTAATCTTCCATTTCTTCCAATGATTTTCAACTGGCATTTCCCCTCCGTCCTTTAGCCACCACTGCTGTGTTGGTTAGTTAGGGTATCCCTGAAGAAATACAGGTCAGGCAACAACGGTTACCGTTTTTTTTTTATGGTATTACAATAATTTGCTATTTATCCCTGCACTGATGAAGAAAATTTATTGGTTACATTTTGTGCAAGGCCTAAACAGTGCCCTTTATTAGACTTCTTCCTTATTGATCGGGGAAATTCATACAACCTACCTACAGTGATGGATTATACTATGGGAGATTCAAGCATCACCTTGACCCACAGCTTTACGGGTATCATAACCAGCAAAAAAAAAAAAAAAATAATTAAAAAAAAAATTGTTTGGCACAGCTAACTCATTTAAGTTAACTTACATGCCAAGAACAACAAGAGATTGATCATAACACTAAACAAGTTTTTACCTTTAAATACTTGTACATGCACTGTACAGACTGGAGAAGATGTTCAGTCCATGCTATCTACACTGTCTAAAGGATTGCAACTTTCTGTTAATTGCCTTCCCACAATTAATTGGGACAGCAGTGAAGAAAAACACAAAAGAACAAAACAGCAGGTTGTGGTAACCAGAAGTAAGTTTTGTTATTTAAACATGCTGGCAGACAATGAGGTGTGTGTGTGTGTGTGTGTGTGTGTGTGTGTGTGTGTGTGTGTGTGTGTGTGTGTGTGTGTGTGGTGGTGGGGGTGTGTGTCTAGCTGAACTGTGGACAAAAGCAACTTGCCCTCTTCATTTGCTCAAGTTTTAAGTCTAGAAATAAGGGTAGTGTGCATTCATACGAAAAACCGAATACTCGCTCTCTTTTTTAACATGTTGGCAGGCCACTAGATGGAGTCTGTGCTGTGGACAGGGTTGCCAGATTTGGAAAGGGGCAGGTAGGGGCAAAAAAAAAAAAAAAAAAAGGTCATTCATACAGAACAGCAGACAGTTCCGCATTAAACAAAAGCAGCTCTGCTTTGCAATTTTTGATTGGCTCGTATACTGGCATACGAGACAATCCAAAAAAAAAAATTGCACAGTAGAGCCTCTTCTCTTCAATGCAGAACAGCCCGCTGTTCCACCTTAAACAGAAGTGGCTCCACTTAGATTTAAGATTGGTTTGTATACCAGCATACAGGACAATCATAAATCTCAAAGCGGAGGCTGTTTTGCCAGGATTTTAAACAGCAGTGCAGGATTCTGGATTGATTTGCTGATCCCAGGACAGTCCCGATCAAACAAGGATGTCTGGCAACCCTGGCTGTGGATGACAGTTACTTGCCCAGTTTGTTTTAAACACCTTTATTAAAGTTGTCACTCAAGACATAGGCAAACATAAAATAAACCATATTAACCTGTCTCCAGTTACATACTCTATATACATATGTGTGTGTGATTATATATATATATATATATATATATATATATATATATATATATATTACATACACACACACACACACACACACACACACAGTCCAACATTACATAAATTGCTCAATTCTTCCCTTCCCTTAAAACTCACTTCTCCTCCAGAATATTATGTGCATGTACTTTTTCACAATTTCCATTCATTTCTATGGAAATGTACTCCTTCCCTTTACTAAAGATCCTCCTCTATTTATTTTATCTCCATTACAATATTCAATACTTCAAATACAGTTGGTTTAAACTTTTGATTTCTATTTTCTAGTTGTTGCTTTTTGGCAACCACTAGAATTAAACTTAAGGCCTTTGTCTAGGCAATTCAGATCCTGTGTCCCAGCTCAAAATAATAATTTCCTTAGCTATACCAATTTGCTCACACAATATTTCTAACAGAGGACTCTAAGGAATTTTTTTAAATCTGCCAACTCATTAAACTCTCAAAACATACGTTTCCGTTTACCTCTTTCGTCCCAATTACACCTCCAATATTTTCTGTTTACCAGAAGTAAAATTCTTTGTAGTCTGCCTGGGGTAGAAAAACGGGATCATAGGAGGATACTAGGCCGACAGCCCTACGGCCTTTTTCAGCCTAGCCATCCATGACATAAATTTCCCAATCAATCCATGCCCACATGCTAGAACAGCTTTAGTATATGCCCGTGACTATGGACAGGGGCATTTTATAGATGCCCTAAAAGGGCCACAGGCAACAAATCAGGGGTAAATTTCCAATTTTCAATTCACTGGTCCAAACTAAAGATCAGGCTAAGGGAGAGCTGTTTCACATGAACTGGGTGTCTGTTCCACAGAAGGGGTAATCTCTAGGCCACATACCTATCCCTGCAACACGTTTTGCTTGTCACAGGGGAGGTTTAGCTCCCTAGATTAGGTAATTCAAATGCAGTTCATTTTTAAAATGTGTAGCAGATCTATCAGGGCTGGATCAGACAATGCCTTGTAGGGTAGGCAAAGACTGACCCTCAGTAGTCTGCAGGAGACAGTACAGAGACAGGGCTTGGAGTCGGTCCACACAGGACACATTATTTAAACCCAGTATTCTTTTAGAGAGGAACCTCCGCGGTTGCCCCAGTTGTTGCAAATGCCTTATCAGGTACATGCCAAAGGGTGCACTGTACTTGATTACTGGCATAATGAAGGCCGACAGTGGGACTATGATCTCATTAGGTCTGAATGCCATGCCCTTACTTATAAGTTGTGCCATGCAGAATGACTTTCTTACTACCATGGATATGTGGTGATCAAAGTCTAGGCTACTGTCAATCTGAGTTCCAAGACCCTTCCCACTAGGTCTACTCTTAAGGGAGTACTATCAGGGTTGTAATTTGCAGGAATGGTCATCTTCCCAAAGGGTATAAGCATAAGGGAGTACTATCAGGGTTGTAATTTGCAGGAATGGTCATCTTCCCAAAGGGTATAAGCATAGTACCAATGCAAACACTTACAAGCAAAAAAAATCTAAACCTTCCAGACTTTGTTGCACACTTGGGGGGCCATATATCTGTCCTCTCATTGCTCCCTTTTAAAATGTTTATCCAATCTTTTCTAACCTCCTGTGATCGATTTGTATAATTAATTACTGCCCTATATTGTAAATGTTCTACTAATTATCCTTTAACAGCAGATTCTGTTCTAGATTCAATTAAAAACTGTACTAGAACAGGTCCTATCCCTTTCTCTTTGCCTATACTCTGATATCAGCCCCTGGTTGGGAAGGCATTATCTAGCCTGCAGTCCAATTGCTTTCTTGGTCCCATCTTATTCTATTACCTTTCCCTCTCTTGTTACTTGCTCCCAATACCTTGGTTCCTTTGCCAGTTTTGTCCAGTTAATTCCAGCCCCTCATCCCTATTCTCTATACCTCTACTTGCACTCATCCCTATTGGCAAAATTTCCTTTCTCCGTTTTCATGTTAGCTTAGTTCTTAGAATACTTCCTGCTACTTCAGGAATACAATATTCTGTATGGCTGTTATTCTCCTTAAGGATCGCCATCAAAATGCAAACAATCTCCTTATTTCTTGAATTTTCCCCCACTTCATCATCATCCCTTTCAACCTAATTTGAAGGAATATTTTAGAGCTACATATATGTAACAGGCAGAAAGTTGTAATTCAAATTAGATAATGCAAAACCACCTTCTTCTACTGGAAGGATCAGCTTATCCCACTTAACCCTTGCCCTCTTCCCCTACCGAATACATTTCTTCGACTCTTATTATTGTCCACAACTTCTCCTCTGGTTAATAAAACATGCCCGACCTATACAGAAAAAAGGGACTTAAACATTCTCACTCTTTGTATTTTTAATCAATTTTCCTAATGTAGCCATAAATATGGCTACAGTTGAACCAATTCTCACTCTTTGTATTTTTAATCAATTTTCCTAATGTAGCCATAAATATGGCTACAGTTGAACCAGTTCACGTGTGGGTACATAATTTACAGCTACAGCCTTTGTTTATCTTCATTAATTTTAGATGCTGAAAAGACTTTAATCTGTCAAACTGTTCCACACCAGAATATGTCTTTCTGGATTTATCCAAGTACAAAATAATATCATCTGCAAATAAAGACAGCTTTTCTTGATTACTATACAGTTATAACTTTGAATTTCTGAGTCCCTTATTTTCTCTGCTAATGGCTTTAAATATAAACCAAACAAAAGGAAGAGGACACTCATGCCTAGTTCCTCTGTTCAGCGACTACTTATCAGAGAGGAATCCTCCTACTTTAATTCTTGCCTCTGCTCTTTCACATATCCTCCTAATTAACAATGTTACTGTATCAGGGAATGCAAAGTCTTCCATTGTCCTAATAAAATCCCACCTTACTCTGCTGAATTCTCTCTCTGTATCATGACCTACTAACAAGCAGCAGTATTTTCTTACATTCTGCTTCCCTCTGGATCATCATTCTATTAATGTTGTGAAATGTTTACCCTCCCCATCACAACACTACCCTGATCCAGTTCTACAATTTTGGCAACACCTTTACCATTCTTTTAGCGAGTATAGGCATAAACATATTAAAATAATGGTTTAAAATTGAAATTAGTTTATATGAAGCTGGTTCTAATGGGTCTTTACCGTTTTTCAGTATTATAGCCACAGCAGCTTTCTTCCAAAATGGTGGCACTTCCCTCCTTTTAAAATACTGTTAAACAAAACCTTCCAGATCTTTTAACACGTTCTTCCTACTAACTTCCAAACTTGAACACCATGTGTTCTTGTAGACCTTCTTGCACATTCACTATACCTCACCATTTTTATCTCATCTCCTCCTGTCTTAACTGTTGATTGTGGAGCTCATCTACCTCTAACCTTGGCATACTTAAGGCTTCCATAAATATTTCCATTTGTAATCTTCCTGATTTCCACATTTCATTACTTTATACACATTTTTATAAAATTTCTGAAATACATCCAACTCCTCTACAGGATCTCTGGTTATATTGGTGTGTGTGTGTGATAATCTCCCCAAGTTTGGCGACAATCCTTTCTATGTTACTGTACTAAAAGTTCTTGTGCTCTTGAGTTATCAAAAACTGTTGCTTTATAGGCTCAACGAACACTCCGAAGCCCAAGTCTCAATTCCACTGAGAATATAAAGTCCAACTCGATGTAAATACAAAAATACAAATTTATTTTAAGCCGTTAAAACCATACGTTTTTCATCGGCTAACAGTCAGACTTCTTCAGAAAGAACAAACAAGCAAACAGTGCCTCCCCTTCATTGAGAACATTTAAACAGTTCACTAATTGAGAATAGCAAGTCACATGATTAAACCTCATCTGAATTAAAGTCCCAGCACTAAAGAAGCACTAGGGAAACAATGAACAACTGAATGCTCATGTAATGATACAACTGAATGCTCATGTAATAATGATACAATACCAAAATGTTAAAACCATACTGCATGCAAAACAAATTGCCAGATGAAGCAGTGTGTACATACACACTTGACAAAGGGCATTTAAATAAAGGTTTTGATTTTGATCATAAAAATTTATTTTAAAAAAAATTATTTAAAACATGAAAATCAGGCAGCTGTACACCCCCCCCCCCCCCGTACCAAAGGAACATAGTCCAGCAAACGGTGGACCAAACTGGCAACTCTGTTCAATACATGGAGCCAGTACCTGCTGCCCCCCTCCACTGTTCGGTACCAGTGCGATAGATGTCCACTAAGAAATGTAGATGGTGACAAATACCGCATTGGCCCGACACATGAAAGGTTCAGGTGAAATATACTGACCTCAATAATGTTAAAAGACTAATGTGAATATGTAGTGGTAAAGAAATACTGTGTAGGGATGCTAGAGGAAAACAGGCCAATTCCGTATATTCCCTTACTGAGTCCTGTAAACCCGCCTAAGCGTATAATCTGGGCTTTTATATTAGCCGTGTGTTGGGAACTTGAATCCTGCTACTAAATAAAAACAACAACAACAACAACTCAGGTAACATGACCAGGTAAAGGCTCGAATGGTGTTCGTTATTTGAAAAATGAAGAAACTGACTATTAGTGACAAGGAAATGTAAAAGGCATATAGAAACCCCTCCAGTATGAAATGGTGTTACTACACATTTTTATAAAATTTCTGAAATACATCCAACATCTCTACAGGATCTCTGGTTATATTGGTGTGTGTGTGTGTGTGTGTGTGTGTGTGTGTGTGTGTGTGTGTGTGAGAGAGAGTGTGAATCTCCCCGACAATCCTTTCTACTTTCTGTTGCCTATGTTACTGTACTAAAAGTTCTTGTGCTCTTGAGTTATCAAAAACAGTTGCTTAACAGCAATCTTTCCAACTCATGCACATTATCTAGATACTCCCATATTTTCTCTTTAGCACTCTTCAGTTGCTCCTCCTCTTGCTCAATTCCCCTTATTCTGCAATACTTTAACCTATATCAGTTCCTCTACATAATTCCTACTACTTCAACTGTCTCTCTTATTTCTACCCCATTTTTCAACTAGTTTCATTTTATCCCACCTGCTAGCTAGAACCTCTGAAGAAATCTCTACCTTCCTGAATAACTGTAGAATAATTTCTACTACCCATGCCTTAAAAATCTTCTCTTTTTAACAAGTAGGTGGGGAAAAGCATTAGTGTCTACGAATACAAGATATAAAGTTCAATTTCAGTTTACTTCCACCGATTCTATTATTTTCGACCAACAAAAAGAAAAATCAAATAGATGGAAAACGCTCACTTTATTAGCAAACAAACAAAGCTTTCGGGAATGTCCCTTCTTCAGTGTTAAATTAAAATAGTAATAAACCTTAGAATTTATAGTAATTTCAAAAAACCCACCACATGACACAGCCATCCAATGTATAACCTAACATCATTAACATTTCATTAAAAACGCAAATAATTCTAAAAGGTACAGCTTTCATTCTTATAAGTCACATATATACATATATATAAAAAAACACAAAAATGCATATAAAAAAAACATGTTCAACTCTAAAAATTAATAAAATTATTCATTTATATCAATAATATCTATTTTAACATAATACACACAACTAAATTATAAAAATGGTGACAGCAGAAGAATAGCTGCAAGATATTCTTTGCCTACTTATTACAGGTATATCAGACTTATATCCTTCTGTCTGAAATAACTACCTACCTATATTGTTTCTGTGAAATCCAACATCGGTTTTAATGTTATTCTATTATTTAATCCTGGTGTTTTGTCCGCTGCTTATCTTATTATCCACTTGTATTCTGACATTTCTAACTTATTATTCTGATCACCCAGTCGCAAGTTCTTATATATAACTTCTAACACTTTAAATTTAAAGTTATGTCAATTACCTTTATCTAATCTATGTTGTGCTAATGCATTAGATGGAATATTCTGACCTATGTTCAATAATACGGTCTTTTAAACATCTGGAACATTTTCCAACATAGAAACATTGACACTGTGTGCATGTAGCTAAACAAACAACCATGGTTGTTTTACAGGGTGCTGCACATTTTATTTCATATTTTAATTTATTTATTGGGTGTTCAAAATATTTTTTGTCACAGATGTCTGAACAGCTACAATTGTAGCAGGGAACTGTTCCTGTATTATACACCACAGATGTAGTTAAATTCACTTTAAAATCTTTGAAACATAATTTTCTCTTCAGATTGCTCATATTTCTATAAGCAAAATAAGGCTTATTGCCTAACAATACTTGTAATTCAGGTTGAACCATTAAAATATGCCAATTCCTTTTTATAATTGCCTCTACATATTTTGTCAGATTATTATATATGTGGTAACATACCTTACTACAGGACATATTTTCTTATCTTTATCAATAGTATCCACATAACTACTAAAATAAGGAGATGCTTGCTTCATCCTAAGCTCCATTATATTTTTGCTCATTTGTATAATATTCTCCTTATCATACCCTCTATTTTGAAATACCTCAATTAAAATTTCCATTTGTTCTTTACATTTTTCAAAATCTGTGTTCAGCCTACTAATTTTTTTTTAACAACTGGCTTTTGACAATACCTTTAAATACATGTGCTGCATGCATGCTTTTAGCATGTGTATATTTATTCACTTGTACATTCTTTCTATATGCACACATTTCTAATTTATTGTCAAGGCCTTTGTAGATTTCTACATCCAAGAAAAATATTTTATTTCGACAGTAATTGTAGTAAACTTAAGAAAGTTTATGGTGTTATTCAAATACTGAACAAAGGTCATTAATTCTTGTTCATTTCCTTTCCATAGTAAAAAACAATCAACAAAATGTTGATAGAAAAGGATATTATTTTTAAAGGCATTACTAATATCTCATATAATTTGTTCCCATTGATTTAATACTATATTAGCATAGGTGTTGGCCATAGCAGTGCCCATGGCTACACCTGACATTTGTAAATATGGCTTCCTGTTAAATAAAAAAAACGTTTTTTCCAAAACTATTTCTATTATACTACAGACAGTTTCCACCTCTTTCCCTTTCATTTTCACTTCTTCACATAAAAATGCACGAATTGCTTTAACTCCATAATCATTTGGTATTACTGTGATTAGTGAACTTGTATCTAAAGTTAACATCATATATTCTCCATTAGTATTACTTTCATACCATGTACACAATTTTTCAGGAAGTCATTTGTATCTCTAATATAGCTAGGACATAGAGGCAAATATTTATATAAATGTTCCTGAATATAAATGGATATAGGTTCTGTTGACCACCCCCTTCCAGAGACAATAGGTCTCATCGGTGGGGTGGTCATTGAATTGTGCAGCTTCGGTATCCCGTATATTACAGGAATCACTGGAGTTGGCACTGTAAAAAAGTTAAATAACTCCATTGTAATATCTTCTTGTGTTTGCATCTCATATACATACATATTTATTTCATAAATTATCTTTCTCACTTCCTCAAACGTTAATTCTTTAAAAGTACGTTTATCATTTAAAAATTCTCTCATTAAATTATTATTTTCTTCTTTATTAAATATGACCGTTGCCCCTCCTTTATCTGCTTGCTTAATAATAATATCCTCATTAGTACATAACTGCTTACAAGCTAAATACTCATCATACGAAACATTATATTTTTTCACTTTAAATTTCCCAGTATTAACATCTGGATAGAAACTTCTTAAATCATCTTCACATATTATTGAAAAAGCATCCAAAATAGGATAGTTGTATAAATGTACTTTTTTTCTTAAATTTAACTCTTGTATCATTGCATGAGTCTTTGAACAACAGCTTTAGGCATACATTTCGAACAAAAGTTTTTAAATCTGTCAATGCCTCCACTATTGAATCTGAACTACATGGGATAAACTGTAAGTCTTTATTCAATAAACTCTGCATTGCAGTAGTTAAAGTAAGACTCGATAAGTTCAAAAAAGAGTCGTTAGGCTTACCATTTATCTCAGTCCCTGTTTGGAAGCGGGCTGTCATTTTTCCTCTTTCCCGTAAAGGAATTGTTTCTCTGCTGAGAACGCCCTCTCGATTGCGAGCGTTTGTTCAGCTCTACCTTCTCTGGTAGTCTCACTAATATTGGCTGAGGTAACTTTAAAAAAATATCTGCTTGCTTCGTTTTTGGTGTTACGGTTATTTTACTCTTTTCTGCTTGTAAATTTTAAAATTGTATTCTCTCCATTTATACTGATACATAGCTGAAAGAAATGTAAGTGCTGAAGGAGTTAAGGGATGTCATGATGTTATACTAGGTTAAAAGTCTAGTTTTAGAGCATCAACAAGAGTATAATTCCAGAAAGGGGGATGGTGTCGAAAGCCTTGGCGAGGTCAGGATAGGCTGCGTGAACCACCTTACCCTCATCTACGGCTTTGGTGACTGCCTCGTGTGAAGCTCTAAACGAGGTCACAAGGACACAAAATATTTAAAAAAATGTATGATTTGTTAAAAGCTATATCAAAGTTATGCATGCATGAAATTGATAAGAAAATGTATATGGTGGTGTGTGTGTGTGTATATATATATATATATATATATATATATATATATATATATATATATATATATATATATAGAGTATTATTTTTCTTTGTTCTTTGAGACAGATTTGAAAATCTTGGTAGGAAGTCTCCCAGTGCTATTTATGTAATAAACCAGTACCCTGCACATCTTGAAGCATTATTCTTGACTCAAGAACCCTGCACATCTTGAAGCATTATTCTTGACTCAAGACTAAAAGGTAAAACTCATATTTATTTGTGAACGTAACATCTGGTGTCTTAAGACTCCGATATGAATTTTGGTATTGTTGCAGGGCAGTGTGAAATAAAGTTACAAGGGCCCAGCACAGAAAGTTCTTCTGTGAATTCCATGTGGTTTTGTATGGGATAGTCACAGATTCAGAGAACTAACTATGCAGGCTGTGCAAACTGCTGCTATACTAAATGTGGAAAAAGGATTTGTGGAATTTTTTTTTTTTGTAAAGTAATAGTGGGATGACCCCCACAGAAAATAAAGTTTATTAATGTGTGCGTGCCTACAACAAAAAGTAAAAATGAACACAAGGAGATGCCTTGTGTCACGGGCGGTACATTTGAGACATTTAAGACTAAAAGGAGGTAAGAGGCATGATAGATGTTTTGCATTGTTTAATGTACGAGGGAAGACGGAGAGAAAAAAAGTTAACGTTAAATCAAGTTCATGATCCTATAGCATGTTGGGACATAGATATAGATGTGTGTGTGTGTGTGTGTGTGTGTGTGTGTGTGTGTGTGTGTGTGTGTGTTTTGGATAAATCAAGTTCATGAGCCAATAGCATGCTGGGACATAGGTGTGACTGTGTAAAAGTACCCTTAGAGGGTCCAAAAGAGTGGTCAGTTCTAGAGACAGTACTTATCCCACCCCATTAGCCCGATCTCAATGCTAAAGCTGTAAATTCTGAGCTCGTGACAGGACAAAAGTAAGGGGCTGTTGTGTGAAAAGCCTGATTGAAACATTTCCTCTGTCACTGCACAATCCCTACCCTTCCCTCCCTGAATGGTGTGTAAATTAATGTAGTCATTTTTTTTTTCCTCCAGTTACCAGGATCCAGAATCTAAAAGGTAAGTCTTAAGACGGAAAATGGAAACAAAGTTAAACGTGTAAATTAATGTAGCCATTTTTTTTTTCCTCCAGTTACCAGGATCCAGAATCTAAGTCTTGGAAAATGGAAACAAAGTTAAACAATCAGGATCAAATCCCTGTAAATGGAGCACCTGCATATTTCATAAAAATCACAATTATAAAAAAAGTTTTAAGCATTTAAATAAGTGGTTTCAACTTACTAAAAAATGCCCTGGTGATGAATTTCTATTAAATGGAACTTATAAGGATAAATTAGTGAAACTGAAGGGTATTATGGAAAAAACAAAAAAAAAAACAAAGTAAGTGCGGAACAAATGGCAATATTTTATTCTTGGTATACAAAAGCTGTACACCAAAAGTGTTGTACACGGATGTTCCAACAGAATTCTTCTTCTTTCGGCCTTCTGTGTTAGTCTGTACTTCAGAGAAGTAGATACCAAACAGGAGAGGTCCAAGGATGGAACCTTGTGGTACTCCACTTGTCACTGCTTTGAGTCAGATTTGGAGTCTGCAACTTTTACAGTGTGGGTTCCATCAGTGAGCCCGCTGGCAACCCATCTTGTGACGTAGGGATTTATACCTAGTTTAGTGATTTAAGTTATTCCAGAATGGGGGATGGTGTTGAAAGCCTTGGCGAGGTCAGGATAGGCTGTGTGAACCACCTTACCCTCATCTACGGCTTTGGTGACTGCCTCAAAGAAGTCAATCAGGTTCAGGAGGCATGATCTGCCTTTCACAAACCCGAACTGGGTGGGATCCAGAGTTTGGAGATTACCAATGTCTTTGTTTAGGAGTTCCATGATGATACGTTCCATAGCCTTGCAGACCAGGCTTGTCAGGCTAATAGGTCGATAGTTCCCGGGATCAGTGGTGGGAACTCCTTTGTGGAGTGGGATAACTGTTGCTGTGTGCCATTCAGTGGGCACAAAGCCTGATGCGAGGCTATTACTGAACATGGTGCTTAAGTGGGGAGCCAGTTCATTCTGAAGTTAGTGCAAAATGCAGCCTGGGATGTTGTCCGGTCCCATGGATGCTGTGTTTTTGGCTTTAGAGAGTGCAATTTTTACCTGCATAGTTGTGATTACAGGGACTCTGCATTCTTCCTGTACAGATATGGGCCCTTTAGGGGGTGGGGGTAAAGTTAGCACTGAACCTATCTGCCAGGATGTTGGCAAGATCAGTTGGTTATATAATTTTCGTGCCGTTGTGCTGTAACTCAGAGCAGCTCTGGGTGTTGCCATCGAGATTCTTGACATGGCTATAGAATGCTTTGTGGTTGCCCTCAGAATTAGTGGCGATTTTGTCTTCGTAGCTAGCTTTGGAGGATCTTATACGGGATCTCAGCTTCTTACGGAGGCTGACCAGGGAGCTCCTCCACTCATGGGATTTTACTCTTTTGCAACAGTTTCTTCCTTCTGTTATACAGTTTGTTTATGGCAGGGGACCACCAGATTGGCTTCCTTTTTTTTGGAGGATAGCGTATTGGTTCTGTTTGGGATACCACGATCCATGCACTAGTGTAAGTGCTTATAGAGTGCATTTGTGTAGGATTCAGCAGTTGTAACTGCATTGTCCATCTGCATGGGTGTCATGAAGTTCACCACTTCGGTCTTATGAATCACGAAGTTGGCTTTGGAGAAAATTTTTACCGTGGTTTCCTTAATGGGGGGTGGGGGCAGGATGTGGATATAAAGGGCGATTAGCTTATAATTTGGCAGATCAAGCTGCTAAGCGAGTTGTAAAAGAACTTTGGGCAAATTTTCATGTAATGTTATTGCAAGACTAACAGTGATGATGTATTTGATTTTAAGGGTTTCAGCTTTTCAAACTGAAGCATCACAGGGAAAAGTTCAGAGATGGCTTCAAGACGAATGCCGTAAATCCGACGCTGGGTTATGGCAACATCCGGATGGCTGACTGGTGGCGCCTGCCTCCTTGATACTTTACCTGGTAAGGGCATATCATTTACCAGCCAGTGCAGGTAAGACAGCTTTATTTAATCAAATTACCCGAAGTTGGTATGCCTCTCATGCCTCCTCTTTGATACTTCAGTGTGTTGATTGTACAGAGTGCTTAAAACATATAAAGTTAGCAAAAACACAAATGTTAAAGCTTCATGCTTACCACTACCACCTTGGGGACCTTTTGTTAATGTGCAGCTGCACTTTGTCCAGATGCCAAAGGTCCGTAATTTACAATTTCTTCTTGTGATAGTATGCATGTTTTCTGCATGGGTGGAAGCTTACCCAGCTCATAAAGCAGAATTTATACATAGATTTGCCTTGCACTATCAATAGTGACCGGGGAACTGATTTTAACAATTCCCTGACTAAAGAGCTATGCAAGACTTTTAATACCAAGCAGAGTCTTCACTGTCCCAACCATCCGCAGTCATCTGGATTAGTAAAGAGGGTTAATAGGACCCTTTAAGATTTCAAAGATTTGTGCCGAAACAAACCTTAAATGGCCAGAGGCACTGCCCTTAGCACTAATGAGTATGAGCAGTACATTAACTACTACAAGGAGATTGAACCCCTATGAGATATTAATGGGGAGGGCCCATGGCCCTTCCAGCTACTCCCTCAGTATCAAATGAAAAAATTAACTAATGATGTTAGATTGTCTTACTGCACAAAACGTATTCATTTCTTGCAGCAGTATCACAGAACTGTACAAGAAGCTCTTACTTAACCTCCTGATCAGCCCTGTCACCAACTGCGGCCCAGTGAGAACTAAGAGAAAGTGAAAAGGTCCTGCTTATCACCTCTACTGCAATCTACTGTGCAGTAATACCAACTTAAATAAATGTGTCACATTGCAGGAAAAAAACTGTCGTGTGGAAGCCCCAGACGAATCATCTTTGCCAGCAAAGAAAAATCGAACTGTGAAGAACAAATCACAAGGTAGTGGAAACCAATTTACATGCACATCAAATAACCAAAGTCTGAGGCATTCACAGCCATCTGGAGAGGAAGAAACATGACCTAAATGATGAAGAGGGCAACAAGACACAGACAGGACACAAGAAGCATGTCACAAAGTAATAGAAACAAGGCTGGTAGATAGGAGTCCTGCCATCTACCTACTCTACCTGGTCTCCTAAGGAGCTTTATATGGTGAGAGTTAACAGGTCTACCCTTTTTCTTACAATGGAAATAGTAACAGCAATGCCTTAGTTGCAAAATGGACAAAGCAACAGACAGCAAAAGGGGAGTTTTTTTGATATTTTATTTAACTGTTTAAATTAAGTGACTGGCTGGAGTTCTGGTTAAAAAAGGTCTGGCAAAGACGCATACAACACTGTTACATTACTAAGAGAACTGATAAAAACAAGAGTAGATGATTAAATGATAAATATGAGTTTATTAATATGAAAGAGTAAATATTTCTTTCAGTACAACAAATGTTAAGTGACAGAACATTCACTTATGGAATACAAATTCAAATGCAAGTACAACATCTTAATGGTAAGATCTCTGCCCTCTAGCTCCACAGTCCAGGGTTTAATTACGACCTCTAGACAATGTATGCAGAGGTTCGCATGTTCTCCCTGCACCTACTTGGTTCTCAAATTTCTTCCAACCTCCCCAATATATACTGGCTGATTCACTACAGTAGATTATCCATATACATGTTATATTCTCCTCTGTACTTTTGTCCAGGGCCACGGCTGAAAACAGTTTGAGAAGGACCAGTTCACTTATCTAATTAAACAAATATATAAAGTATATGGGCTTAATAGGATAGCAAGCATCATCTGCTGCCTTCGAAACATATGCATTTATATGTTTATGATAAAAAAATTATTTTCTTTAAACAAAATAAGACTTTCTTCATTCCTGACATTTGCTGGCAGACTATTTCTGCTCTTTTCCTAATCGCCAAAAAAAAAAAAAGTGTAAATTGAGGACAGAAAGGTACAGCAGAAGAAAAATGTTCATTAAATAGGAAGGGGTGAATTAGCTGGCTATTTTTTCAATATATGCAAGGACTGCAATGGATTAGAATTAATTAATAATTGTATCTGTGGTTTGGACATACGAGACTCACGTTATGATAACACAGGATTAAGGGTGGGTGGAATAATGATAACCAATTTACATATCAAAAAACAAAGATCTTTCAAATACAAGTCAGTCATGAATTTGTGGTTGCTGTTGTCCATAGACTGGAATGATAGCATGCAACATGCAGATTTTATTTTCCAGTTAGGCTGGGATCATCAGCGTTGAAGAAAGCATCACAACAGTCAACATCAAAGGGTAAAGATGCCCTTCATTGCAGCAATCGTAATCACAGGTATATATATATTTTTAAATGACAATCATCTCTTCCAATATGAATCTTAAGCCCGAGGCCAGACGTAATCCTTTAACGTACCTGCCAAAACTTGAGAAGAACGGTCATGTTAATGCAACAGAGGCAAGGTCTGGAGGACTTACAAATCTGGTTTAAATACAAAAGCTGCTTCTGTGACTCCAATGCTACCCAGAAAGGCATATAGTGCATGGAACTGGTGTGGAGGGAGGAGAGAAGTGACATGGCTTTGGTGACTCATCTCCTTGAGGTGGGGTAGATAAGGAAACACATGCTTGGTGGGCACATGTGCTTATGGGTAAATCCCTGGCGGAGACCCCATTGGAACAATGGCTTGAAAGGGGTTCCACTCTGTACAGCAATCTCCATTTAAATGGTTTGAACTTTCAAAATGTCAATCTTATGGTCTCAACCATAAGAAAGTCAATGTTTTGAAAGTTCGAAATTTAGAAGTACACCCAATTGCAGGGTATGTTTGTTTTAAAATGAATGCAGCACAATATTAGTTTTAGATCACAACAAAAACAACTCCACTGCTGAATTTTTTAGTGGAACACTCTGTCCCCTTACCCCCAGGAAAACAGGCTTCTCCACGTCAGTTACAAAACAGATCACTGGCAGGAGTACATTTGAGCAGATGGGTTTCAGCAAGGTCTGGGACATGGAAGTTGGCAAGGCATGATCCACAACTGAGTACTTACATGGACTGTTCGTATTTTGATTATTCAACTGTCTAGTATGAATGGCTCTCCCTCCAATTCTTGCTTTCATTCTACATCGGGTAATTCAGTCATCTGGCATTTTAACTAGCTACTTAGGTAGTTTAATTACCCAGAGATATAGATATCTGCAGCAATTTTCTTCAAACATAAATTTGTCGAGGTGGGGGGGGGGGCATTGTCTGAGTGGCAGGGAAGAACATGTCAAAAGGAAACAGGCAATGGACAGGGGCTAGGCTGTGGAACTGCAAGAAGACGTAAGGTAGGTAGGGAGGTGAGGTAACCTAGATGGGAGGGCTAAGGGGCTTTGAAAGGCAAGTGGAAGCAACTATACCCCCCTTCGTTACAAAAAGGCCAGCAAGAAATCCACCCCATCACATGGAATCCACAGGACAGCAATACAGGACCCCAAAAGGTCTCAGTGTGGAATGGGTCTGGCAGTTCATGGGAACCATTTACATTTTATTACTCAAGTGATTGCTATGAATGCCACTCCATATCTTGACATCTGTACCCATTTTGTAACTTGGTCAACCAACATGCTAACTAGGTACAAACAGACATGACTGACAACTATTTTTAAATTTGGGAGGGTAAAAGCATGCTTTTCCTGCCTCTAAGTACAGCACAAAACTGTATTCATTTTCAGACTCCTCATTACACTACATATACACGTGTGCACACACACACACACACACACACACACACACACACACACACACATTTTACTTGTATATCTCAACGCAATATATAAGCTATTCCACATACCACAATAAATAAATAGGACAAATAGGTCAAATTAATTGACAAGGCGTCATACTAACAGCTCTCAACCCCTTAACACAAACAAATCATGAAAAAAAGTAAAATCAGGGCTACATTAAGATATTATACTTGTTTCAGAAACATTTCTCTCAAATACTATGATTTATGTATTCAGCACTACACAATTTTGGCCCTCAGAATTAAGCTTATTCCTCTTAAATTTTCCAAATTTTTTCATCAAGTCAAACTTACTTAAGGTTTCATTTCATGTATCCTCTCAAATATCATAACTTATATCCAGCTCTACACATTCTGGCCCCCAGAATTAACCTTATTCCTCCTAAATTTTCCAATTTTCACCATACAGTCAAACTTGCTATTATGTTTGTAATCTAATTTATTTTGATTTAGTCCTGTAAGATTAACATTTTCTTTATCATTAAAGATACACGGGTTATTAAATAACTAAAGTAAGGATATACATGGATTCCTTGGCCTTTACTGTGTGGGATGTATTATCTGAAAACATGCTATTCAAATAAACAAAGTACTCTTCTTTCGGACCCTCAGCTGTAACTTTAATACTGTCGGTATGCGGACAGCAAAATTTTAAGACAAAACAGAAACATCTATGAATATCAGATTCAAGCGATATGGAGCCACTGATAGGGCACATTTTGTACTCGCTGACATACTTCTCAACTGCCTCTGATTTTCAGGGACGTCCCTGCTTTTGACACAAATCTTAGGTCTGCCCCTCTTAATCCCTAATAAAATTTGTGACATCTGGAAAAAAGTTAGTCAGTGACACAATAAATAGAGTTACAGACTTTTTTACATCAGAAAATGTATATTAATTCACATTATCTTATTCTCAAGTTAATAGTACTAGTTTAAAGGTAGCCCCTGATTATTTCTGGGATTCGTCCATGATTCTGTTGAGATTTGCACCTGGCTGGTTGAGAGCTATGTTTGCTGGGGACTTGAGCACTCGTCTTAAAAACAAACAGAAAATCCGGATACGTGTAAAATAAACATTTATCAATCAGCCTCTCAGTAAACAAATCAGCTCAGCGACCAACCAGCCAAAACACAAGCCCTTCAAAGTAAGTCAAAAGAAAATAACTGGTTACTGGCTCTGCTCTTTGCACGTTCCTTCATACTTAATACAGTTCCTTGAAAACCCAGAGTCGTACTTACCATTCCCAGCTTCAGCAGTAAGAGGAACAATACACACAGACAGCACCAATACGGACAAGGCAGAGCAAGTAAAAACCAGGCAATAAATGCCTGCCTGCGGGACACCTCCAGAGCCAAGAGGCATTTGGTCCGCCTTGTCTGATGCCCGGGAATCCGATAACTGTTTTCTGCTGCAGCTGTTATCCTCGGATGTTGTTTCCTTCGACTGGTGCAATAAACCTCCTTTCCATACTTCTCTCCTTCTCATATTCTTTCTACTTCCGTTCCCGCCCACATCGCTGGTTGTCACATACAAGGAGGAGGAGCAAACTGTGGTGGGTAAAACAAAACTATGAACCCATATACACTCATTAGGGAAACAATCATCTGTCGTGTGGTCCGGAAGTGTCCTTATTTTTCTGTGGTGAAGTAGCAGTTTGTTTAGTGCAGCACGAGAAATTAAAAGACTTCAGATATACAAATGAAGAATGCACGGTTTCACAACTGTAAATAATGTGTGCGTGTTTCGGCTTTTCCCGGTTAGGGGTCGCCACAGCGGAGCTCCGGTCCGCTAATGATTGGCAGTTGATTTTTTTTTTACGTGCCGAGTTGCCGGACCTGGCGCACAACCTTCAACGAAGGTACGCCCATTCACGCATGTCTCCACACAGAAGACGCTCTAGCTGAGAATCGAACGGGACAACGTCTTGCTGACAGGCGACAACGCTACCACTGAATCCGATTGTAATTCTCCAAAACTGACATTTCTCTAATTCTGTATAACCCTTCTGTTTTTTAAAAAAAATATGGTTACTCATTCATTTATATTACTATTTCTTTTAAATGCAAGCAGCTTTTCCAAAGGCTATAAAGCATAGCTCTCAACCTTCCATCTCCAGAACGTGGATCGCTACCTCACGTAATTGCCAACTTTTGAAATGTCCAAAGTGGGGACATTTTTTGTAGAACTGTGAGATTTTTCAGGACAAATCATACCGAAGGCAGTGCAAAACAGAGTAATTCACTTTTTTGCCAAAATAAAAGAATTTGAGTTGCTTGTGATTGTTTCATATAACATTTAGGTGTTTCAGAAAAAAAAAAAATAATAATTGTTTTATGCAACTATTACAGAAAACTTCGGAAATATTTGCTGTATTAAAACCTCAGGACATTTGCCATTTTTTTTTTTACAGGACACAACTGGCCAGTTATGGATTGTCCTGCTGGGATTTGTATTAGAACATTACCCCCCCCCCCCGCGCGATTTTTGCGCAGGAATAAGTGTGGCCAAAATGATTGACAAGGCAAGCCCATGTGATGTTGCATGGAAAACACAGCTGAGTGACAAGCCATGCTGATTATTCAGTGACATGCTGAATATTCATTGATGCTGCGGTGGTACGGCGGTAGTGTTGTTACCTCACAGCAAGAGGTTCTCCCGTTCGATTCTCGGCTGGGCTTGGGAGTGCCTTCTGTGTGGAGTCTGCATGTCCTCCCCGTGGTTGGGTAGCATTTGAAAGACATGCGTGCGTAAATGGGCATGCCTTTGTTGAAGGTTGGGCTTCGAGCTGGCACCTCGGCGTTTCGTAAAAATCTACTGCCAATCATTAGCAGACCGGAGTTCCGCTGTGGCGACCCCTTACTGGGAAAAGCCGAAAGACAAAGAACAACAACATGGTGAATATTCATTGTGAATATTCATTCTCTGACCGTTTTTAACAGAGGTTTCATGTTTTTTTTATGGTATTTTTAATTATAATTTTGTGCAGTAATTGCTTTTGCAGGGGTGGCAAGCCCTCCTGCATCCCCCATATGACTGCTCTCCATACAAACTAAACAGCCAGAGTGTTAAGCAGAATATCATTTTACAAGGGCATTTTCAAACAAAACATTAACAACTCAATTTCGTTTTTAATAAGGAAATTAAAAACTACAGCAAAAACGATACATGGGCTCCGTCTTGCAGGATTATTTCAAAAGGTAACCCCCCCTCCTCAACACCCACGGACTATTAAACAAGATTAAACATTACATTAAAACAAGCAATTGGTCAAAATGCGTTACTTTTGTAAAGTTATCACTCTTTTTTCAATAAAACCTTAGTTATCTAATAGCAATATCTGACATGCTGTATACAGTGGTTACCTCAGAGTCAGCAGTGTAGCCCACCCAGGAAGTTTTAAGTTTTTCAAAGGAAATACCAAACTTCTCTGTGCGACCTCAGGCATAAAGCCCTAGGATACTTTGTGTGCACAGCAGGGAGCCTGAAAAACTAGCAGGTCTTAATTGCGACATTCAGAAAAGTAACAAAAGCATTTCAAATGTCAACACCGAACTACTGTCAAATCCATCCTATTTAAGTTAATTACCTTTATAAACCAACTAAAAAGACAAATACCTGATCTTAAGAAATTATCATGTTACCTTGTGAAATTTCACAAAGCAGGAAACACGCATTTAACAGTATTTCGTTCATTTAAAAATTCGTATGAAATAAGTATACATAAATTCACTGTAATTATAAATTAAAAGCAACTCACCCCAAATCAGAGGGATGAAAAATCAACATGTAACTGATATGAGTTTTTACTGGGTAAATTATTTAGTCTAAGATTTAATATATAAGGGAAAAAAGGCTTTGTATTGAAATAATTACAATGTTTAGCATACTGATTTTTCTGACGATGGTCTTCCGATGTTTATTCAAAGCACTTCTAAAAGTAAACATTATGCACAGAGTGCTGGACGGGGTTTGGGCAGTCCTTGCTACTGCGCATCTGGTGGGGTAATGTTCTAATGCAAAACCTTGTCCTGCACAAAGAAGGACAGTTGGTAACCGTACTCATAATGTGGAGCACTTATTATTATTAGTATTTATTATATGACATTTGTTGACTAGGTTAGTCCGACTGAGCCATAGCCCTTTTTCAGCTAAGGCCCGAGGAGAAAAGCTCCACAAGTATTACAAACATATAGTGTAGTAGATACAATGATTCAGTGAGATATACAAAGCTATCATAATGAAAACATACATTATTTACACATCTGAAATTATATACAAACTTGTGCCTCTAAATCAGGCAGTACAATCTCTGTAGCTGTGTGTCAAGTACAAGTGTGAGAAATGCCCTTACAAGAATAAGAATGGTTAGTATTTGTTTACTTAAGTAGAACTCAGAGAGGTGTAAGTTGCAGGTTATGTTAGTTGAGTA
Source organism: Protopterus annectens (assembly GCF_019279795.1). Taxonomy (NCBI): domain Eukaryota; kingdom Metazoa; phylum Chordata; order Ceratodontiformes; family Protopteridae; genus Protopterus; species Protopterus annectens. Next base: position 17,248,758 of record NC_056751.1, read on the forward strand.
GTAGGAGATAGTTGGAATACAGTCAGAGAGTAGGCCTGAGAGCTAGTAAGGGGGATAGGTGAAAGAAAGGATGAGAGTTTAAGGTGGAACAGTCATGGAGAGTAATTACACCGACAGATCCCAGTACTGTTAAGAAAGCTTTTGATAGCAGTCTTGAATTTTTGTGGGTGATTAAGATTCCTGATATCTAGTAACTTACTAACAGCTTACTCACAGTTTCAACTAGGAATCGCACAGATGTTTAAAAATGTGTTACTTTATACTTTTTAAAAAGTTGTTTTGATGAATTAATATGATACAGTGTTTACCATGAATATCAGGTAAAACAAATCTTAATGAATATATGACAGACACTTTCAATCTGGAACAAAGAGTAACATGAACTTTTTATTATTTTTAGAATGCCTTTTATTGAAATTGGCTTTGTGGCTCTGCCCTTCTGTGGTTTTGTCTCACTAAGCCAATTTCATTAAAAAGTATTCTAAGAATGACACAGGGTAATATTTTAGTCTTTAAGCAAAAATATTGTCCGTCTGTCATTAGTAAGATAGTGTACACACACACAAACACACACACACACACACCCCATCCATTCTGCTGAATATTTGCATACTTGAGCTGCAACAACTTTATTACAAGCTGAGATAAGTACAAACTTGCAGTGTTAAAAGATGGCACTGCATTTTTTCTGTTTTATTGTTTCATTGAATATTGTGTTCAAAATAGTACTGCATTTATCTGCTTATTTGTTTGTTCACTGAAAATTGTGAGGTCTCTCTGTGTCTGCAGTTACTTTTCCCCAACCAACCTCCCTGTTCTTGTTTTGGTATTAATCTTGGTGGCTTTGGAATTGACCACCCCTCCTGTAAATTTGTGTTTGAATACTCCTCCTGGGCCCATCTCATTTGCTCACTCAAACGAGTACAGTGAGATCATATTTTGATTTCAAACACTCCTACCATTCCCTTCTGTTCAGCCCTATCCCAGCTCTATCCTAGTCTAGTCTCATTAGCTCATCCTGCCTAATACAGAGAGAACATCTGCGTAGGCATACCCACTTAGGTCCTGAACTTGTCTGATTGAAGACTGCTGGAACAGGGCTCAGTTCTGAGGTTTTTTACTGGTTAATTGGGTAATTTGTTTAAATCAGTTTGCTTGTTTTCCATTGTTATATAAAAAAATTGCACTTTACCTGCTTTTACTGTATTTGTGTTTCTTCCTTTATTACCTTATTTTGCTTGTGTCTCTTCTTAAAAGTACTCAGTTGTGTTTATTCTGCTGCATTTATTACTGCTTGGTAGTAGCCTGATTAAATTGTAACTGTTATTCTAAGTCTTTTGGTTAAAGCACTTGGGCTTCAGACCAGTTGTTTTACACTAAGAAGGTTTGTGGTCTGCACTGTTGTGACAGGACAGGTAGCGTACATCCTTCTAAGTTGGGAATTGCTGATTGAAAGCTCAGTGTCTGTTATTCTAAAAGTGTATTAATTCTGGTTAAGCACTTGGGCTCCAGGCCAGTTATTTTACATTAAGAAGGTTTGTGTTCTGCACTCTTGTGGGAGGTGAGGCTAGTTTCTGCCCTTCTGAGGTGGGAATTTCTAGCCAAAGGTTTACTGTGCCTGCTTATTTGAACAGTTTTTCTGATATTGATACACCTTGTTTGTTGTAGCATAGACTAGATTCAGGCCTGTTGAATCTAGCTTTGTTTGTATAACTTGAGCACTAATCCAGGCCATCTTTTTTGGAGAAGGTTCCCCTGCACCCTAGTGGCAGGAGTGTGTGGTTAGAACTTGCCTGGTTGAAGACTGCTAGAACAGGGCTCAGTTTTGAGTTTTTTACTGGTTAATTGGGTAATTTGTTTAAATCAGTTTGCTCGTTTTCTATTGTTATAAAAAGTTGCACTTTATTCATCTGCTCTTACTGTAATTGTGTTTCTTCCCACTTTATTACCTTATTTTGCTTGCGTTTCTTCTTAAAAGTACTCAATTATATTATTCTGCTGCAGTTATTAATGCTTGGTAGTAGCCTGATTCAATTGTAACTGTTATTCTAAGCCTTTTGGTTTAAGCACTTGGGCTTCAGATCAGTTGTTTTACATTAAGAAGGTTTGTGGACTGCATTGTTGTGGCAGGACAGGTAGCTTACATCCTTCTAAGCTGGGAATTGCTGATTGAAGGCTCACTGTCTGTTATTCTAAAAGTGCATTAGTTCTAGTTTAAGCAGTTGGGCTTCAGGCCAGTTATTTTACATTAAGAAGGTTTGTGGTCCGCACTCTTGTGGGAGGAGAGGCTAGATCCTGCCCTTCTGAGCTGGGAATTTCTGGTTAAAGGCTTATTGTGCCTGCTTATTTGAACTGTTTCTTTCTGAAATTTGTGTGCCTTGTTTGCTGTAGCCCCGAAGTTAGTAGTTTATTGGCCATTTTGGGCTAATTTCTATCTCTTTCATTTCCCTGCTATAAAAACCGCATTTGCGCGTTTTTTTGTGCTTGTATTTAGCTCAGCAAGTGCCTGCCAGGTGTCCTGCAGAGTTCTACAGCAGCAGAGAGATAAAAGAGATAATTTGGAGTGATTAAGTATCATTCTTCTGCATTTTCTTTCTGTCTTTAACTAATTCTGCCTAAAACACCATTGTTTAGCGTTTCTGTGATTTAAAAAGCTTGTTTCTGCTTCATATTGTACTTATTTGCTGCCTGCACTTGAACTAAGTCATTTTTTGTGTTTAAATAATCTGTTTAACTGTTGTAGGCTACACACTAAAGTGCAATAGCCATTTCTGTGCATTTAAAGTGTTTTTTTATTCTATCTGCTTTATTTTCTGAAAAAAAATATACTTGTTTCCCACCTTTCTGAACTAGTATAGTCCAGTTTTCAGGTTATTGCTGAATTCAGGGCTGTGTTACAAGTTTCTGTGTTACCCATACCTTACTTGGATAGAAGGAAGTTTCTCTGTTCACCAGTGAGAGAGGGGAGCTTTGAGCAGCCTATCTGTCCCTGGAGGAGCAGTTTCAGCCCAGAAGTTAGTAGTTTATTGGCCATTTTGGGCTAATTTCTATCTCTTTCATTTCCCTGCTATAAAAACCGCATTTTCGCAGTTTTGCGTGCCAGGCAACTCCAGTTAGCTAGGGTTAAACTATTCCCGGCTCCATGAAGTGTACTCTTCAATTTTTCCCTTGGAACTAGACAGACTTTCAACTTAAGCACTCAAACCATTCATTTCACAGCCCAGCACTTACTCAAAACTCATAGCAAGCACTAATTAACCATAGCACTAGACCCCCTATACTGTTCAGAAGGACAAGGCTCTCTATTTGTCCCTACCAGCCAATCAGTAAAACAGCTCACTTTACCTGTTCAGGCATGTCCAAAGGGCAGTTTCAGGTGTACTCTCCAGTCCAACTGGTGAATCTGGACATTTTGAGGCAATGCTACAACTTCCTCATGTACACAGACAACCCTCTCCTCCTACCACCAAACACTAATATATGTGAGAGATGCAATTGTACAGCCAAACTGGAGGCAAAACTATCACAACCCAAGACTGGAACTGACAGTCAAGAGAAGAAGGAAAATACTTGCAACACACTGCCAGTCCCACATAGACCTACTAAACCAACACCGGCAAATAACACACATAAATACACAAAAACATACTCAGAGGTTCTAAATAAAAATCTGCAAAAGCAACAGAGACCTCCAAAGCAGACACCCAAGCAACCTCCACACCCCATCACAAACCATGAAACACATACTTCACATAATCAGTGTGCCATGCAATCACAGCCCTTAAGGCAAAATAACATACCCAACACACTAGTAATAGGCGACTCTATAGTCAGGCACACTGATGTCCCACTAACTAGGTTGGGCAAGGAGAAGGTTACAGTTAGCTGCCTGTCAGGTGCCAGGATCTGCCACATAACACAAGCACTCAGGTCACTCCAGAACAAGTACAAATATGACTCTGTCATTGTCCATGTTGGTGTGAATGATCTGAGATGTACCTCCCTGGACTACATGAAAAGAGACATGGAAGAGCTCTCTGATCACGTAGCCCAAGCTGATATGACTCTGACCCTGAGTAGCATCCTGCCCTCACCAAGAATGATGCCACAGTATAAAGAAAAAAAATGATCAATTTCAACAATTAGCTAAGTTTCTGGTGTCATTCAAAGGGGATCCAGTATCTGTCTGCCTGGGATGACATGCTCGACAAGCCACGTTGCTTCGCAAGAGATGGCTTGCACCTCTCACCCTTAGGCTTTCGAATACTGGCCAAGGCTTTTGCCGCCCCCATAGTGCCTTTTTTAGGCAAGGCTCAAAAGACAAACTCACCACCGTAAATAGCACAAGTAACCAAAAACTAAGGGTAATGCTACTCAACTCCAGAAGTCTAAACCTCAAAATGCATGCACTCGAGGCACTCCTCAGTATGGAGAACATCGATATCTGTGCAGTAACAGAAACCTGGTTTAAGGCTCCAGAGAGCACCCCAGCACTACCAGGCTATAACTCATACCATACTTTTCGGCCATAGAACCCGGACCAAAACGCAAAAGGCGGGGGTGTATCCATATTCATCAAGTATACCCACATCTCCAGGTTAGTGACACAGCACAATTCCTCAGAGATCATCCATGTGAAACTAACAATGGGCAAAACTGCAATTCAAATTGTAGCTTGCTAAATATCACCCACCAGGACCCCCATTCCGCATTTCTGGAGACACTGGAAAATATGAAGGTCCTACCAAATGTCCTAAGATTGGGTGATTTCAATTACCCAAACATTAACTGGGAGAACTATTCAAGTACTAACTCTCTTGCCCAATGCTTCCTAGAATTTATAAACTCGAATTCCTTGGATCAACTGGTCAACACCCCCACCACGGTGACAACATATTGGACCTGGTCATCACCAACATGGGCAACTGGTGTTCTACACCAGAAGTCAACCCCTCGCTGGTTAGATCAGACCATAGACTAATCACTCTGGATATCCACATTCCGCCCCTACCCCCAGTCAAGGAACCACCATGAAAAACTTTTCAAAAGCAAACTTCATGTTACTTAAGACCAAGGTGGAAAGGTTCACAGCCCCATGCTAAAGGACAACGCTGTCCAAGCTGCTGAATCCTGTACAAAGGCACTCTATGAGCACCTGCAAGAATGCATGGATCGTGGTATCCCAAGCAAAACCAAGACTCACTCCTCCAAGAAAAGGAAACCAGTCTGGTGGACCCCTGCCATAAACAATCTATACAATAGAAGGAGGAAACTAGTACAGAAAAGAGTAAAATCCCAAGAAGGAAAGACATCCCTGATCAGTATCAGCAAGAAACTACGATCCCTCATAAAATCATCCAAGGCTAGCCTCAAAAGAAATATTGCCAAGGACTCCAAAGATAACCACAAAGCGTTCTTTAGCTATGTCAAGAACCTAAGTGGAAACTCTCAGACCTGCTCTGAGTTAGTGCAGAATGACACAACATACACTGACCCGACTGATATTGCCAACATTCTGGCAGACAGGTTTTAGTGCAAACTTCACCCCCCTCTCACCCCCTAAAGGGCCCATAACCATACCAGAAGAATGTAGAGCCCCGACAATCACTGACACACAGGTTAAAACAGCCCTATCCAAAGCCAAAAACACAGCTTCAGTGGGACCGGACAGTGTCCCAGCCTGTGTCTTACACGAACTCCAAAATGAACTAACCAATCACCTAAACACACTGTTCAAACTCAGCCTCTCTACAGGCTACGTACCCATAGAGTGGCGCACAGCAACAGTTATCCTGCTCCACAAAGGTGGAGTCACAACAGACCCTGGGAACTATCGCCCTATAAGCCTGACTAGCCTGGTTTGCAAGGCTATGGAGCGCATCATGATGGGACTCAACGGAGACATTGGGAACCTCCAAACATTGGACCCTATCCAGTTTGGCTTTGTTAAGGGCAGATCATGCCTCCTAAACCTGGTGGACTTCTTTGAGACAGTTACCAAGGCTTTAGACTAGGGAAAGGAGGTCCACACAGCCTACCTAGAACTTGCAAAGGCTTTCGACACCATTCCCCATTCTGGTATTACAGACAGCCTGAATATAAACCCCTACGTCACAAGATGGCTTGCCAATTGGCTCATGGATAGAACCCACACAGTGAGAGTTGCAGGCTCTAGGTCCGACTCCAAACCAGTTACAAGTGGCATCCCCCAGGTCTCAGTCCTGGGACCCCTCCTGTTCAGTATATACTTCTCAGAGGTGCAGGCAAGCACAGGAGGACTATGGCTGACCAAGTTCACAGATGACTGTAAACTGGCGGCCATAATTGACTCTCCGGCTGATACAGACATCCTCCAGAAGGGTCTCACTGAGACGGATACCTGGTGTTAAAATCATGGCCTCAAGCTAAATGCCAAAAGTGCATAGTCATCATCTTTGGAAAAAACAAAGTACCCATGAACTACCACATACCTGGTAGTCCCCTAAATACAGAAAATGAAATAAGGGATCTGGGGACCCAAGTAGATGGTAATCTCTCCTATGATAATCATATTGCCAAGGTGGTTAGAAAATCCTTCTATGTGGCCCACCTAATCACAAAAGGGTTTGCATCTAGAACAAAAAAGGTTATTGTGCCCCTCTACTCATCACTCATCAGACCCATCATAGAGTACAACGCCCCATTTGGGATGTACCTTACAAGACACCTGCAACAGTTGGAAAGACCACAGAAGTACCTCACCAAGAGGATTACTGGCCTCAGACAGATGTCCTATGCAGCCCGACTGAAGAAACTCCAGCTGTACTCAGTTGCATACCGCTTACTCAGAGGTGATCTCTGCCTGACATACAAGGCCATGTCCAACTCAGAACTGATGGACATGCTCCACCTAAAAAAAAACAAATCCCTGAGAGCCACACATTCTAGGGATCTAAACCTCACCATAACAATAAATAGGACTAGCTGGAGGGATAGATTCCTGTCCCAGAGACTCCCCATGCTTTGGAACAGGATTCCAATCTACATTAGGCAGAGCCCCTCACTGACACTCCCCTCCCATCTTTCCAATACCCCTCCCAAACCCCTCCCATCTTTCTAATAACCAACCACAGCACTAATCCAACACTACCTCCTCCATCTTCCCACTACTGTCACACCTCCTCAACTAACATGTACAAGCATACCTTACCTATGCTCACTGCATGCACTCTCATTGCATATCTTACATCCTACCAAAGCTCCATCATTCCCCCACTCAACCACTACCACTGTACTCCTATTCACACCACCACTCATGTCTCACCCTCCCTCAGCTCCCCTCCCACCAACTCAAGAACCTTCCCTATGCACCCCCCACAAATTCTACCAACTATATTACTCAAACATAAAGCATCCCTACAACTTAACATATTAACCCTCCCACCATACCTATTACCCACAGAGCACATTCATAAAGTTTCCCTTATAAACAAACACATTCAAAAACTGAGAAAACTAATAACCTCATGAATATCAAAACTAGCCCTAAGTGGAGACATCCACCCCAAACCTGGCCCTACCATCTCCAACCCCAATCCTCATAATCAGGCAAGAAACCACAACTTTTCCCATATTACAGCCAATAGAAAGCCAAGTGACTTCCTTCTACTAAGCCTAAATATTAGAAGTATATCCAACAAAGTCCATGAACTCCATGCTACCATAGACTTGTACTCCCCAGATATAGTCATCCTGACAGAAACCTGGCTAAAACCTTACATTACCAGTGAGCAAATACTCCCTACAGGTTATGGTATACTAAGAGTAGACCGGCTAAACAAGAAAGGAGGCGGTGTAGCTATAATATTTAAACAGCATCTAAACATCCAGATCTTAAAATCATCAGCTCCACAAATAGGCAATGAAGAAATAATATATACCAGCCTCAAAATAAATCAAAACAAAACCATCAACATAATTGGATGTTACTTTCCACCTGGCCAAAACATCCCTCCACTAGAAAACCTCCTCAGCTGGTCTACCCACCATCTCCCCCAAGAAACTATCATTTTAGGTGATTTCAATATTGACTGGCAATCCTGTTCTGGCAACCATCCAGCCCATCATGTAAACCTTCATGGCTTCACCCAACTAGTCCAGTCACCAACCAGGATAAATAAAAACTCCAGCAAGCACACTACCCTGGATTGGATACTAGTCAACAAGAGCCCCCAGTCATATATAACAGGCTGCTTATCAGATAGCTTCAGTGATCACTCCCCAACATTCCTACTCAAAAAATACCTGTACCAAGCTAAACCTGTCATCTACCATCAAATATGTAAAAAACTAAACTTTAACCCACTCACATTCATCTCATCCCTTAAAAAATGTAACTTGCATCCTCTAAAGTACCTCAGTCTTGATGAGACAGTTCAGTTTTTTAATACTACCTTCCTGAGCATCCTTAATTACCATGCCCCCATAAGACTTTTCAGAATCAAAGCACAACCCTCCCCATGGCTACAGAAAACCACAAAGTCAGAAATGAAAAACAGGGATAAAGCCTGGGAGCACTGGCGCAAAACCAAAACCCCCTCAACTAGACAGAAATTCCTAGACCTACGCAACAGAGTCAAAAGCTAATAAAACAGGACAAATTCAAATACTACCAGTCTGCCCTAGACTCCTCCCAACACAGCCCCAAACAATTCTGGTCCTCCATAAACTCCATCCTCCACCCAGGTAAAGTCAGTACCCCTCCTCCTAACATCCCTCACTCCTCAGAAAATATTGCTACATCATTCAACACACACAAACCATACTATACTATCACTAGCTAAACAACACAAACCCCCTCCCCTCCAACCCACATCTTCAACTAGTAATCTCCCCACTGCCTTCTCTTTTTCTCCTGTACCTACCTCCAACATAAAAAACTCTTAACTAAACTTAAGCTCACCAAATTAGCAGCAGACAACCTCCCAAGTGAATACCTACAAATCGCAGCTGATGCTCTGACCTACCCAGTATCCATCTTGATTAACCGATCTCTGTCAGAAAGTTACGTTCCCACACTGTGGAAAGTATCACATATAATTCCCCTCCACAAAGGCGGACCCTCCACAGAACTAACAAGTTACCGCCCCATAGCTATTCTCTCTCCACTCTCCAAAATACTAGAGAGATGCATACACTCTCAGGTCTCAGACTACCTCCTTACTAACAACCTCCTTTCCAGTACTCAGCATGGTTTCCGACCAAACCATAGCACCACCACTGCCTTACTCTCCTTTACTAACACTATCCTTCAGCATAAAAACAATGGCTATCTCTCCTCTGCTACTTTCCTAGACCTATCTAAAGCATTTGACATGGTCCCACACAAACAACTTATCTCTGTCCTCAGTAACCTATCCTTCTCACAATCAGTCACCAACTGGTTTCAGAGTTATCTGTCTGATCGTCAACAATCCGTTGTATGGCAGAATGACATATCTCCCCAACTACCTGTCTCCATAGGGGTTCCCCAATGATCCATCCTTGGACCCCTACTCTTCTATGCTTTCACCAATAATCTAGCCTCTACCACCAAACATGGCACACTCATACAATACGCAGATGACTCTACCATCATCTGCTCAGTCCAGTCTGTACCCAAACTGCAAACAGTCACACAGGAAGCCTTTTCCTCTGTTGAAACTTGGTTATCCGATGCCCAATTAATACTCAACCCAAACTAAACTACTCATCTTCCAACCCACCTAACATGCTCAAAACAACTCTCACTTTAACATCACAGCAAAAGACAACACCACAATATACCCAACTGAACACACCAAATTACTAGGAGTGGAAATAGACAATAAACTAAAATTTGACATTCACATATCCATGACCATAAAAAAAGTCCACAAAAAACTAGGAGCGTTATACAGAAATAAGCAACTTCTCACCAAAGCAGCAAAGATTTCAATAACAAATTCCCACCTTATCTCCACCCTACTTTATGCCTCTCCAATATATACCAACCTAAGGCAATTCGATCTAAACAAGATAGAGACCTGCTACAACAAAATTGCCAAATTCGCCATAGGGGCATCCTACCGTAGTCACCACTGTCTCTGACTTGCTGAACTGGGCTGGCTTGAACTCCCTCACCTCCCTCAATGGTATCAACTCTCACTCGCCCACAAACTAGTAAACCATCCACTAAATGTCCCATCCCTCCAGAATCTACTCCAACCCTATCGCACCACCAGATCACTAAGATCCAGCAACAAAAATCACTTGCAGATCACTAAAGCCAATAACTCTGCTGGTGAAGCACTATTCTCTTGCACCATAGCCAAATTATGGAACTCCCTCCCACCCACAATTACCTCCATACCATCATGCACCCACTTCAAAACTTTACTAAAAGTGCACCTAAAAACATGCTGGCTATGCCCTTGCAACTCCCACTCTAATATCACCCACCCCATCCAACCACTACCTTTTTTTCCACTCCACTAACTACCTTGATTATAGCAAACTCAGACGCTCATAAGCCTAGTACTTATTATACAGCAGGAACTTCTTATTGTAACATTTATTAATGTCTGTTATGTACTTCACAGCAGATAAAGATTCTAGTTGTCTACTGATGTACTATGTTTTTCATCTGTAAATATGTTGTAAGTAATTGCTATGTAAATTGTTAATCGCTATGTAATCCAATGTAACTACTGTCTCTTTATTTTAACTGTGGAGGTTTTCTCCCCGGGCCTCCACTGAAAATGGACCTACGTCCAGTCGGACACTCCCGGTCAACAAATATAAATAAATAAACACTCTTCAAGAGAAACCTTGATGAGTGGATGGGAAACATAAAATTTACCTCGGGGATCACTGCAGTGGCTCTACTGGACAGAGGCACAGGGAACTAATGGCTCTGTTGGACAGAGGCACAGGGAACTAATCTAAGTAGGCGGCGATAGCCAACACATTCTGGCTAGGCTTACATATGCCCTTGGGCAGATAGCCTAATACTTACCTATGAACCTATAACATACAAATATACAAACATGCATACACACACACACACACACACACACACACACACACACACACACACACACACACACACACACACACACTCTTTCTCTAACTTGCATCTCTCTGCATCACCCCCTCCCCCCCCCACACACACACACACACACACACACACACACACACACACACACACACACACACACACTCAGTAAGATGGGATTCAAAGATAGCAGCAATTTAAGAAATGGCCATTCATTAACAATACTGCTTTGGTAGTTACTACTGTTGCCATTTATGGTATTTATTGTTATTGTTATTATTATTATTATTACTACTATAAGAAAGCCGCGGTGGTGCATCGATGCACAGCAAGAGGTTCTCCCATTTGATTCTCGGCTGGAGAGCCTTCTGTGTGGAGTCTGCATGTCCTCCCCGTGGTCGAGTGGCGTTCGAAAGACATGCGTGAATGGGCGTGCCTTCTTTGAAGGTTGGGCTGGCACCTCGGCACCATAAAAATCAACTACCAATCATTAGCAGACCGGAGTTCCGCTGTGGTGACCCCTAACTGGGAAAAGCCGAAAGAAAAACCACAATTACTACTATAAATGTCTGTTACTGGAGTGGATGCTTTTATTTCCATCACCATCTGAAATACATTGGAAGTTTAGAAAGAGTCCCAGGAAGGCAGTCACAGCTTTTGCTTACTGTGTTTTCAGGACAGTTCATGTATTGTTGCTGGATGAAAAACGGACTACTGTAAAAAAGAATAAATGACAGTCATTTTGTTAATTGTCACATTTAGTACTTCAGGATGCAGTCTAAATACTCTATAAAATGTGACATAATTATTAACTCCTTATATAGATAAAGGTAAGCAGACTGAAAATCTCCCCTGCACCATTTATGACTTGTGCTCAACATTGCTTTTAAGTTTACTGGAAACTAAGGTTTGTTCTACATTTTCTGGAACCTTGAGGCCAGTAATTGCTGAATAGCAAATGTGTATAATGAATTTCACAAGTTTTCTGGCTCCATAAAAAGACAGTCCAGCTAAATAGTGGAAGAGGGTGACTACAGTCTTCAGTTTAACAAAGTATGACATTTCCAATCTGAAAAGCAAGGAAATTCCATAACATGAAGAAAAGGAGAAAAATGCAGAAACATACACCACTGAATATATAGAAAACCTAGGTCAAAGCAGCAATGGCCTTGACAGACGTTATGCCTGTTCAATAATCACCAACTCCTATTTACTATGCCTAGTTACAAAAACACATTTATCACTAAGCTGCACACCCCCGCCTTAAATAGCAATGCCCTCATTAGCCGCATCATAGCAGACAACTCTGTAAATTAAATAAAGCTCAAAAGGTCAAAGTGATGCCTGCTTGGAGAATGGCCTATATTCATTTAATATACCAGCTTCTAGTGTTGCCCCCAAATCAGACTTTATATATAAAAAGGTTATATTTCCCAATGTAATTAAAGGTCAGTAAGAAAAAAAAAGAAAAATGATCAAAGGGAAACAGTTGGACTTACAAACAACAGTGTATGCAAGGTATGACGGTTCATTACTGTTGCTGTTTCTGATATGGGTTTCCTACTGAATGCAACTCTGATGCAGTTAACTAAAAACCATTATCATTTGCCTCATAACTGGATTTCTTTGTAGCCCAGAGTACAGCTCTCAACTGTTCAGATTTTTGCTGAATGTCCAGACTTTTAGCTCATAATTTTGGTCTTTTCCTCATAAAATTGATGGTTTTCTGGCAAATCACTCAGATGATCTGCGGACTGAAGTCACTAAATAATGACATACACTTGAGTTTCAGACTTCAAATCCTTCAGAAAACGTATGTTACAACAAATGGAAAAAATATGAACTGCACTCACAAGCAATGCTAAAAAAATAAATAAATAACTTGAATATCAGAGAGTGCTTTCACACCAACATAGGGTGCTTCATCAAACCATAAAAACGCAGTTAAAACCAAACAATTACATAGTATCAATGGAAAATTTTCAAAAAATCACATGGTAATTAAATGTCCAATCATAGAAGCAAGATACAAAGTAGCAAATTGAAAGATACATACAAAGTTATTGCTCAATCACTTAGTCAAATTACCAATTTTGAAATCATGTGATAACTCAACGTGATGTTTGAAAAATTTCCATTGATACTATTTGTTTGTTTTTTTATGGTCTGATGAAGTGCCCTATGTTGTTAGCATGAAAGTGCTCACTGATGTTGTTGTGTCTTTTGGCTTTTTCCCTGTTAGGGGTTGCCACAGCGGAACTCCGGTCCGCTAATGATTGGCAGTGGATTTTTACGTGCCGAGTTGCCAGCCCTGACGCACAACCTTCAATGAAGGTACACCCATTCACGCATGTCTCCTCACAGAAGACGCTCTAGCTGAGAATCGAACGGGACAACGTCTTGCTGTGATATTAAAGTTATTTTGTTTTTATCCATGCTTGTGACTGCAGCTTGTATTTTTTTTTGTATTTTCGTAATAGATAATGCAGAATAATTCATCTGCTACGAGGTGCTCTGTATTTTCTTCTGTATGTTAAAACAAACCCTGTTACTTTAGCAACTTTTTAAGTTTATATGAGCAATATTGAAAATATGTCCCTATTTCTGTGTCTTTGTCCCTCCCATTTTGTTGGGCTTTGTTCAGATTTCTTGCATTAAAAGGTTGAGAGGTATGGCCCAGAGTTTTCTTCTTGTGGCATTCTATAGCATTAAAAATGGAAACATTTGAGAACACAGAAAGCAGACAATTCCATAAAGCATAGTAATTAATGAAGTCTGTTAGAATTGTGCTGCACTTCAAAGAAAACATCCCCAGTGAAAATCATTGTCATCATTTTGTAGCAAAATGGGGTAGACATCATATACTTTGGTTGATAAGAACCATGGTATATTGTACAGAATCGGTCTAGCATGAGTGGACAATCCCCTGTGTATTCCCCATGTAGGGGGGGGTGCCCCTACTAATTATATATAGCTACTCTGAGATTGCACAACAGCGAGATAAGGGCAAATTCGCTTACCCACTGTACTGTGATCCCATTCAAAGGACTGCTGGCAGAAACTCCATTTATTTATTTTTATTTATTTATTCATTTTATGTTTGTTTACCGGAAAATCCAAATGGGAACAGAGCCCATTTTCAGTAGAGGCCCAGGAGAAAAAAAGCTCCAAAATGTTTTACAACAATATACATTGTTACAAAAAATGTATGAACAGTAATATATCAAATAACAATGTACAACAATAATATGTCAAACAATAATATGCAACAATAATATAATATACCATACAACATTTACAAGGAAATTAAGAATAACATAAAATTGGTAGAGTTTTACATTGAGAATATACATTGTCAGGCTTAAATGTAGTAACTAATGTTATGCAGCTTAACAAAACATATTGTCTGATATAGCAAAGAGGTTTAGCACTACCTGTTTATTGTACTTGAATTTGGCTTTCAAGTTATAGAGTTATTGTCGATGATCAGAGCTGATAAAATGCTTGTATCACAGTAAACTAGAATTGTTTAGTAGAAAGTTTTATAGGTAATTGATTACAGAGAAATTTAGAGGGGTGAAAGATTTAGTTTACACAATATAAGTAGGGTATGAATTAGGAAGATAGGAGGGGGAGGAAAAATAGGTGAGTGGAAGAAAGGGAGAAAATGGTTTAGTTGGGTGATTTAAGAGGGTGTAGGGATGGGTGGAGTAGAAGGGGGTGGAAGTATGAGAATATGAGGTTTTTATGTAAGATGGGCATGATCATGATGAAATGTAGAGTAGAAAATTTTGAAGATTAGGATTTAGGCAGGGTGTGGCAGGAACACATCCAATTTTTGCTAAGGTGGTCTTTGAGTAATTTCTTGAAGTGGAATAGGTTTACTGTTGGTAAAATATATTGAGAGAGACTGTTCCAGAGTTTGGATTTATAGTTTGAGTAAAGAGAGTCTCCAGTCTTATTATTAGATTTGGAAACATGTAGAAGCAGTTTATTTGTGGAGCAGAGGTCTCAATTAATAGTACAGTGCTTGAGCAATTGTTGGAGGGCTGGTGATATGTCTTGCTGGGAAATGAGTTTGTGGGTGATAGTAAGTTGGGTGAAGGTTAAATGATAGGGTAGTTCTAGCCAGTTTAGTTGTTGTAATGACAAGCAGTGGTGGGTTTGATGGTAGGCATTTGTCCCGCAAACTTGGCTATTTTGTTATAGCAGGCCTCAAGTTTTGATAATTCAGTTTGTTTTTAAATTGGTGAAGATAGGGGAGGCATATAATAAGGTAGGGAGAAGCTGGGTTTTGGCAATTTATTGCCTGGTAGTAGCAGTGAGGAAAGGTTTAATTATATAAAGACAGCCTAGTTTTATATGTGTCTTTTTGATGGCTTGTCCTAGGTGTTTGTGTTATTATCCATTATTACACCTAGTAGTTTAGTCTGGAGCACTGTTGATACAGTAATATTGTCTGATGAGAGTAATTTAAATGATGGAGGGAAGATAAGGGATTTACTGGGATAGAAGAGGTTGAGCTTAGTTTTATTTGGATTAAGTATCAGTTGTGAATCAGATAGCCAAGTTTGTACAGTTAAGACTTGTGTTTTTACTTTGAGTTGTTGTAGAGTAGATGTGGCACAAATGGCCATGGAATCATCAGCGTACTGAACAATTGTAGCAGGATGGGTAGTAGTATGTAGCTTGTTGGTAAAAATAGTGAAGAGAAGGTGACCTAGGATTGAGCCCTGAAGACCCCCATGGAAACAGGTAAAACAGAAGAGAGATCATATTGCTATTTGATACCTTGTTGTCAATCAGTTATGTAGTTGTGAGACCAGGCAAGGGTTGAGTGACTACGTTTGAGAGATGCTATCTTGTTGGGATACGGTGCCAAAAGCTTTGGACAGGTCTAGGAAAATGGAAGATACAATTTTGCTGTCATTTCTACATTGGTTTATAGTGTTTGTAAAATGTGAAAGAGCAGTTGTGGTACTATGGTGGGGGTGGAAACCGTGTTGTGTATCTGTTAAGAGGTTGTTAGTTAACAGGTAGTCCAAAAGCTGTGTATGGATGCATTTTTCTAGAATTTTAGCAAGTGGAGATAAAATTGCTATGGGTCTATAATTAGAGAGCTCAGTAGAGTTGCCTCCTTTGTGCAGTGGGGTGATATATGATATTTTCCAGAGGCATGGGATGTGGTGTTCTGAGACAGTGCAGTTGATCAGAATATACAGTAGATAGAGAAGGAGGTGGCATCTGCTGCTATTTTAAGGAATTAAGAAGGTATATTATCTTTTGCAAGGGAGGTTGGTTTAAGTCTGCTGAGTAGTTTTTTTAGGGTGTTGTTTTGGATGGGCTTAAAGTAGAAGGTATCATTGGTTTTGAGTAGAGTAGGGATAGTCAGTGGGGGGGGGGGTTACAGTGTTTTTTTTAGAAAGTGAAAGTACTGAGGTAGTAAAGAAGTAATTAAATTGTGTAGCTATGCTATCTTGATTACTAGCAACTGATGAGATTGGGGTTAATTGTTGGTCGGGTTAAAGGAGTTTTTTTAGGGTAGACCAGAATTTTTCTGGATTGTTACAGTGCTTTATTTGAATGTCATTGTAGAAGTTTTTCTTGTCCAAAATTTACCTGAGTTTTAGCTTTGTTTCTAAGATTATGGTAGTGTTCAAGGCTGGCTTGGTTTTTTTTTGCTGTGCTGTTGTGCCCAGGCCCTATCCCTTAAAGTAGTTCTACTGAAACAAAGAAAAAACAGTAGGTTGCGACAGAAACAGGAGTAGTTAATGGTAAGGAGAGTGGTGGAAGAGGGAGTCAGGTTTTGAGGGATGCAGTATTGGTAAATATACATTGCCATAAGGAGGAAAGATTTTCTTTATTTATTCATTAATTAATTTATTTATTTTACATTTGTTTACCGGGATGGTCCGACTGGGACAGTGCCCATTTTCAGTGGAGGCCGAGGGAGAAAAGCTCCACTCTAAGCTTACATACAAAATTATCACATCAAGTAATAGAAATTGTAAACAAAATTGACAAAAAATGAGTGTTAACACATTTACAGGATAAAAATTTAAAAGCAAAAATATATACATAGTATCAAATAGAACAAGACTTTAAACACTTGAATATAGACAAATATATAGTTGAACTTATATTTGTGGAGGAACATAACAGTTAGGAAACTAAGCAGGGTAAAGTAATGCATAGTTAGTAATAAAATATTGCAATAAAAGATGTTGCTTTGGAGTTTTTTTTAAGCCTATTGGATTGCTAGAAGTCCTGATCGACATTGGGAGAGTGTTCCACAGTTTAGCAATAGTAAAGGAATAAAGCATCTGGCCAGCAGATAGGTTAGGTTTTTCTGCTGTTAGAAGTATCTGGTTTTCACATCTGAGATGCCTGTTTGGGTGGTAGACAGTAAGAAGGTTGGTAAGGGCAGGGCAGTCAGATGGTTTGAAGATGATTTTGTGGGCTGTGATTAATTGCAGGTATGAAAGATAGCATGGAAGTCTGTGCCAGTCTAGAAGGTACAGAGAAGAGCAATGGTGGGATGAGTATTTTGCATTGGTTGCGAACTTAGCAATTTTATTGCAGCACATCTCAAGTTTTGATTTCAAAGAGGATTAGATGTTGGTAAGGAGGGGAGCACCACATAAGAGAGAGGGTAGAAGAAAGGTGGAGGCAAGGGTTTGTTTAGTTTAGTGGCTGAGGAATTGTTTGTGCCTATAGAGCATGCCAAGTTTTTGGTGTGTTTTTTTTTTATATTGTTGTGTATGTGCTGGTTGAATGTTATAGTTTTCTCTATTCAATACTTCCATGATGGTATTCGACTGCAGAAGGTCAATAAAACCCCAAACGTCAGAAGTCTGATAAAACAAATGAACACAGTAATTAGGACTATCCATAGAGATCCCTGCAATATAACAGAAGTAAACAGGATATATTAGTGTGCAGCTAAATTAATAACTGATAAAGTTCTACCACAGGAACACAGGGTAGTAAGGGAAAGGAAGGGGAGAAATCGAACACCATCATGGAAGTATTGAATAGAGAAAACTATAAAGCAATTAAGAGAAGTGTCACTGTTGGAAGACTATAGAATATGGAACAGATCAACAAAAATACTAAGGAAAAATAGATGTGATACGAACAATGCCCAGTATTAGAACAGACCAGGATCTATCATGCACTATCACAAATAAACTAAACATTTCAGCAGAGGCAGAAAAACTGTGAAGATAAATATTAAGGAAACGTACAAAATAAACAATTTACTGATGACCCAAAAAAGTTCTCTACAGAATTGGGGAAACAAGGTAAAAGGAATTGAAAGACCACCAAAAAAAAAAAGAAGAAATAGATGCATTTTGGAGAAGTATTTATGAAGACCCTGTGGAATATAACAAAGATGCTAAATGGATAAAAGAAGTAAAAGAAAGAAAAGAATAAGAAGTTTAAAGGTACAGGATATGAAATGGGATGAAGTACGAGCCAGAGAGATTGAAACAAAGTTAAGAAAAACATCTAATTGGAGAACCCCAGGCCCTGATGCAGTACCTAACTTTTGGTTAAAAGTATTAACATCTTTGCACGAAGATTTAGCCATGAGTAAGAACTATTTATATGCACACCCCAAACATTCACCAACCTGGCTAACAACAGGTAAAACAATGCTTCTACTTTAGAGTGAACCTGCAAGCTACCCTAAAAATTATAGACCAATAACTTGCCTTCCGGCGATGTATAAACTATATAGTGGAACTGATGCTGACAGAGTTTATAGTCATTTGGAAGAAAGCTCAATTATGGCTGCAGAACAAAAGGGCAATAAAAGGAAGTCATATGGAACAAAGGATCATTTGTTGTTAAATAAAGTCATAGTGGAGAATTGTAAAAAGGGGGAAGAATCTAAGTATGACATGGATTGCCTACAAAAAAGCATTTGATAGTATCCCACATTCATGGATAAAAGAGTGCTTAAAAATGTATAAGACACACCCTACACTGATTGACTACATTACAGTGACCATGAAACAGTGGCAGACCAGCTTGCAATTAAGACATGATAAAGGACAAATTAGTATCCCAGGGATAAAAATCCTAAAGGGGATATTCCAGGGTGACTCTCTGTCACCGTTGCTATTCTGTCTTACCCTTAACCCATTAAGCAGTTTACTTAACAGCTTAGGCCATGGCTATAATTTGGCTCCTAGAAAACAACAAAGTATAAAGACTTCTCATCTTCTCTTTGTCGATGATTTAAAACTGTATAGCTCATCAGATGAGGAACTGAAAGCACACCTGCAGGTTGTCAAAACTTTTTCAGATGATATAAGAATGTAATTTGGTCTTAATAAATGTGCAAAAGCAACCTTTAAAGCAGGAAAACTGCAGCACCAGGAAAACATCAGTTTGGGACAAGAATGTGATATAAAAGATATTGAGCAAGAGGGGATGTATAAATATTTGGGAATTGATGAAGGATCAACAATAAAACATGAACAAATGTGAATAAAACTTAGTAAGGAATATTTCAGAAGACTTAAATTAATCCTGAAAAACAGCACTTACATCTAGGATCAAAATCCAAGCTATAAACCAATTTGCTCTTCCTGTCCTAACTTACAGTTTTGGAGTGACTGAGTAGCCCCAACATGTGTTGGCTAGATTAGATATTAAAATAAGAAGGATGCATCATGCTCACCAAATGATCTATAAAAATCAGTGTATACCAAGATTATATATTCACCATTCCAAAGGAGGGATGAGCCTCCTTGAAATTGATTACTTCTATAGAACTACAATTGTGGGACTCCACACATATCTGCTGATCTCACAAGACCCAAACGTAGTGAAAGTTTTGAAACATGAGGAGAATAAATCTAAGATGACTTCTCTGCTTACTCTAGCAGAAGCATATCGGCATCAAGTAGGAATGGAAATCAAACCAGAAGTAGATAAAAATCAGGCAGCAACTGAATGTGCCAAAAAACAAAAGAAAGAATATAAGGTGAAGGACCAGATGAGAAGGCAAGAAATGTGGAAAAAGCATAAATATAGATGCAAGTATGGAAAACTTATGGAAGAACCTCATGTTGATCAGGAATGAATGCAGGAATGGTTAAGGAGAGGCAAATTCAAACCAAGAGATGAAAGGTTAATACTGGTGGCCCAAGATAGTGGGCTACATACACACTGGTTTACAGATTCCATTGAACATGCGGGAGAAACAGACAAATGTAAGTTTTGTAAAACTGAATTGGAAACAGTTGCACACCTTGTTGCTGGTTGCGAGGCACTAATGGCAGAAGGACTGTATACTGAAAGACATAATAATGTGGCGAGACTGTTGCACTGGAGATTGTGCAAACATTATGGTACTGAAGTGGCTGAAAAACACTGGAAGTATGAGCCACAAAGTATCATAGAAAATGATGAAGTCTACATTACATGTGATCACCCATTACCAACAGTTCGAAAGATAGATGCTATAAAACTGAATATAGTTGTCCAAGAAAAGAAGACAAAAGTGGCATTGATTGTTGAAATTGCCACACCCAGTGACTACAGTGTTTTGCGTACTGAGACATAAAGTCGCAAAATATCAGGATCTGCAGACAGAAACGTGAACAATGTGAAAGAAAGATACCTAGACAGTTCCAATAGTAGTAGGAGTAATGGGTCTTATAAAAAAGAATCTACAATCGTATTTAGATATGTTACCAGTCCATGTAACCGCATACAAATTGCACTAGGAGTCATTACTGGGCACACTGAGGGTGCTACAAAGAGCACTTCTGGCTGACATCAAGGATTGAAACAATAGTAATTTCATGAACTTTAATCATATTTTGATTTAGGAATGGGGTCACTTCCTATCATAGTATTAGAAACTCAAAAAAATTTGAGAAATTAAAAAGGCAGGAGACCTACATGTAGTATGCTAACAATATATACAGGTAACATGACCCACAGTGGACTGGTGCTCCCAAATGTCATAATGCTGTTCATTCTTTAACTCAAAATAACAGACAGTGAATGCATTCTTACTACATCTAATAATCAGTTCATTGTACCCAGGTTACATTCCCTGCAATATTTATTGAGATGGGATTACTACATGCCCTCTAATTTCAGAGTAATGGTGCGCGTATCCAGCCTTGGTGCACGGAAAACACTAAATAATCAATCCAAAACCACTTCCAGCACTCGAAAAAAGAGGCGCTACGAGAGATAAAGCCTTTATTGCTGGCATAGTCTGCCCCACAGACCAGTTTCGCTTTACAAAAGCGTCATCAGTGACACTGATGATGCTTTTGTAAAGCGAAACCGGTCTGTGACTGTGCCAGCAATAAAGGCTTTATCTCTCATAGTGCCTCTTTTTTCGAGTGCTGGAAGTGGTTTTGTATATATATATATATATATATATATATATATATATATATTTGTGTATGTGTGTGTGTGTGTTCATAGGTGTGTACTAGGCTAATGACCCTGGAGCCTTTACAAGCCTAGCCCATAGGATTACCCTGGCAACGTGCCACCCAACATTAGTTCCCAGTGCCTCTATCGAGTAGAGCCACTGGAGTGTTCCCTGGGGTGACTTTTCTATTTCCCATCCACTCATCAAGATTTCTCTTGAAGAGGGCCAGTGAGGTGCTCTGTTTGACATGTATGGGAAGTTTCTCGATAGCATGGGCAGTCTCTGGGTTATGAACCTGTCCCTTAAGCATGTTCTATTGATTGTGGTAATGAGGTTGAGGTCTCTGGAGCGTGTGATGTGGAGGGATTGGGATTTCTTTAGATGTAGCATTTCTAACAGAGCTGGGTCAGACATGGCTTTGTAAGTCAAGCAGAGATCGCTTCTAAGTAGGCGATATGAGAGAGAATAGTTGGAGTTTTTTGAGTCTGTCCATATAGGACAAGTGTTTAAGGCCTAGGATCATCTTTGTGAGGTACTTTTGCGGGCTCTCCAGTTGTTGCAGGTGTCTAGTTAGGTAAATGCCAAATGAGGCATTGTACTTGATGACTGGCCTAATGAGGGAAGAGTAGAGGGAGACAATGACCTCTTTCTTCCTGGATGCAGAACCCTTAGTAATGAGATGTGCCACATAGAAGGACTTTCTGACCACAGTGGCAATGTGGTGGTCAAAAGAGAGGTTGGTGTCAACCTGTATTCCCAGATCTCTTATAACACCTTCTGTGTTCAGTGGACTACCATTGATGTGGCAACTCATGGGAACTGAGTTTTTCCCAAAGGGGATGACGACTCATTTTTTGTTATTGAGCTTAAGGCCATGGTTCTGACACCAGTTGTTGGTCTCAGTGAGGCCTTTCTGCAGGATGTCAACATCACTTGGGGAGTTAATAATAGCTCCCAACTTGCAATAATCTGTGAACTTTGTCAGCCAGAGTCCATTTGTGTTGGCCTGGACTTCAGAGAAGTAGATACCAAACAGGAGAGGACTCAGGACTGAACCCTGTGGGACTCCACTAGTGACTGATCGGCAGTCTGACTTGGAGTCATCTACTTTCACACTGTGGGTCCTATCTATGAGCCAGTTTGCAACCCACCTAGTGATATAGGGGTTGATGCCTAGCTTAGTGAGTTTTTCTGATTCCAGAGTGGGGAATGGTATCAAAGGCCTTGGCCAGATCAAGGTAGGCTGTATGAACCACCTTGCCTTCATCCACAGCTTTGGTGACTAACTCAAAGTAGTTGACCTGGTTGAGCAGGCATGATCTGCCCTTCACAGAACCAAAGTGTGTGGGATCCAGAGTTTAGAGATTCCCTAAATCCTTGTTTATTAGGTCCATGATGATGTGTTCCATAGCTTTGCATATCAGGCTAATGGGACAATAGTTCCCAGGGTCTTTAGTCGCTCCTCCTTTGTGGACAGGGATGACTGTAGCAGTGCGCCATTCGGTAGGGACAAAGCCTGAGGTGAGGCTGTGATTGTACAGGGCACACAGGTGTGGTGCCAGTTCACTTTGTAGTTCATGTAGCACACAGCCAGGGATATTGTCAGATCCCATAGAAACTGTATTCTTGGTCTTGGACAGTGCTGTTTTAACATGTGCAGCAGTAATACTGGGTGTCTGGCAATCTACTGGTATTGTGATTGGTCCTTTGGGGGTGTGTGTGTAAAGTTGGCACTGAATTTGTCGGCTCAGTATAGGAGGTACCATTGTGCAGTAGCTCAGAGCAAATCTGGGTATTGCCGTGGAGATTCTTTACATGACTATAGAAGGCCTTGTGGTTTTCTTTACTATCTACTGCAATTCTGTTTTCATAGCTAGCTTTAGAGGATTTGATGAGGGCTGTCAACTTTTTGTTGAGGCTGATAAGAGAGTTTTACCAGTCTTGGGACTTCACCTTATTCCGCATCAGTTTCTTCCTTCTGTTGTAGAGTTTGTTTATGGCAGGGGACCACCAGAGTGACTTCCTTTTTTTGGAGGAGAGCGTCTTGGTTCTATTAGGTATGGTGAGATCCATGCATTTATGCACGTGTTCGTACAGTGCATTGGTGTAGGATTCGGCAGTCATGCAATTATTCTCCATTTGCATGGGTGCCGTGAAGTTAGCCACCTCTGTTTTTAGGAGCCCAGAGTTAGCTTTGGAGAAGTTTTTCATGGTGGTTATTTTTGCTGGGGGGGGGTGGATTTCCAAGGTGATTAGTTTGTGGTTGGATCTAATCAGGGAGGAGTTGACTATTGGTGTAGAACAACTGTCGCCTATGTTAATAATGACCAGGTCAAGGATGTTGCTACCTCTAGTGGAGGTAAGAACAAGCTGGTCCAGGACATTGGAATTAATGAATTCCAGGAAACATTGGACAAGTGTATTGATACATGAGTAGTTTTCCCAGTTAACGGAGGGGTAGTTGAAGTTGCCCATTATGAGTGTTAGATTGGACCCTAATATTCTCCAGGGTGCTTAGGAATGTGGAGTGTGAGTCTTAGGACATGATTGGGGACCAATAGCAGGCTATGACCTGAATTTCTGTCTTTCCCAGTGTTAGCTGCACCTGAAGTATCTCTGATGCTTTATGTTGGGCTACCAGTCTGGAGGTGTGCACGTCCTTTATGAGTATGGAAACACCACTGCCTTTGGAGCTTCGGTCCAAGTTCTGAGTTTGAAAGGTGTGGAATGTGATATAGGTTGGTAGTGCAAGGGTGCTTTCTGCTGCTTTGAACCTGGTTTCTGTTACAGCACAAATGCCAATGTTCTCCATTCTAAGGAGTGCTTTGAGCGAGTGAGTGCCTTTTGAGATTTAGACTTCTAGCATTGAGCAGCATGATCCTCAAATTGCATTTGTTTGTAGCTGTTACGGTGATAATTTGTTCTTTTGGAACACAGTCTAAAAAAGGCACTATAGGGGTGGCAAGAGCCTTGGCCAGTATCTGGAAGCCCAGGGGTGACAGATGCAGGCCATCTCTGGCAAAGCATCGAGGTCTGTCAATCATGTCATCCCAGGCAGACAGATACTGGATCCCCTTGGAATGACACCAGAAACTTAGCCAATTGTTGAAATCAATCATTTTCTGCTTGTACTGTGGTATAATTCTGGGTGATGGTAGGATGCTGCTCAGGGCTAGGGTCATACCTGCCTGGGCTACATAATCCAAGAGCTCCTCTATGTCTCATTTCATATAGTCTAGGGAGGTGCATCCCAGGTCATTCACACCCACATGTACAATGACAGAGTCATATTTGTACCTGTTGTTGAGGGTCTTGAGTGCAAGTGTTATGTGACAGATCCTGGCACCTGACAGGCAGCTGAGTGTTACTTTCTCCTTATTCAACCTAGTGAGTGGGACATCAGTATGCCTCACTATCGAGTCACTTATGACTAGTGTGTTGGGCATGCTGTTTGCCTTAGGGGCTTTGGTTGAGTGGCACACTATTTAGGAGAGTTATGTGTCTCTTGATTTGTGTTGTATTGTGGTGGTCAAGTGCATTTCTGCCTTGGAGGCTTCTGCTGTTTGGGTAGATTTTTATTGAGAGCATCCGCGAAGGTGGGTGTGTGGTTTGTGTTTTTATGTGAAGGCAGTGCTGGTGTGTGTTCTGGAGGGCTATGTGTTCCATGTGGTGTGGTGCAATTGTTGACCTTCTCCACTTGACCAGCTATTCCGGTCTTGGCTGGAGAGTGCAGTGCATGGCTTCCAGTTTGGATATATAAGCGCATCTCTCGGAGGTCCTGAGTGTTGGAAGGTAAGAGGAGAGGGTTGCCCAGTGTACATGACGCAGTTGCTACATTGCCTCAGGATGCCCAAGTTCACCAGGTTAATAGGAGAAAGCACAGGGAACTGACCTTTAGGCATGCCTGGAAGGATGGGCATTAATAATAAGTACTGGAGCTGTTTCCTTGTAGAACATTTAGTTCTGGTAGCACTTTTGTGTGCTACAATAATTGCTACAAGTCTGGTAAAGTGCTAAAGTAATAAGCTAGTAAAACTACAGGAGAGGAGAGAACTAGCAGATCTAAGGGAAAAAAATTGAAGACCAGACTGTTTGGCACCACTCAGAAGCTTACAAACAATCCTGGATACAGATAATCTGTATCTGGGCTAGACTAGTTACAGGAAAGGCAGGAAACAAGTGCGAATGCAGGCTTTTAAACCACAAAGTTGAAAGAGATGGAAAAACTGCCCAAACAGCCAATAAATTACAATTTCTGGTCCAGAAACCAGTCCTCTTATGGTAGATAGGCTACCTAGTGCTTACCACTCCCACTGATAAGCTAGAAGGCTTCTCTCCAAGACAGAAAGGCTTGGGGGGCTGAGAAACTTACAAACAGTCCTGGATACACAAATCTGTATCTGGACTAGACTAGTTACAGGAAAGGCAGGAAACAAGCTTAGAACTTTTTTTTACAGAAAAGCAGCTAAAACAGCACTAAAAACAATTCAAATGTAGTGCAAGCTAGAACACTTGAGCTGTAGCAATATTAAAGCAAATAACGTTTAAAAAATGCAATTTGTTTAAACGGTATTCTGAACTGAATTCAGTTATTGGTTTATTCAACTCTGAACAGTTAAAAAGTGCCATAAAATATACTTATCAGCTCTATATTTCCAGATTGTTTGAGAAGCTCACTCAGTCAGAACACAAGGAGATTCTAAAAATGGTAGATTCTAGCAAAGTGTTTTTTTTTTAATTTTACAAACATTTATAATGAATTTTATATTGAACATGGAATGTTGGATAATTTATTCCTGTTTCATCACTTTGTTGTGGTTGCCCCTGTTCTGTCCTCTTTTTTATATATGGAAATTGTAACCTGTGCTGCTACTACCATTAATGCTGACCCTACTGTGCATCCCATATGCACCTGACTGGGGCAGCAACCTGTAAATTACAGTTGTGTAAGTAAACTTACCATAACAGTAGATGTTCGAATGATCACTGCTGCAGTAGCCTTAGCTTTATGGGTAATATTCTGCCAAGGATATAAGAGCCAACCAGCTTCCAAAGCTTCAGGGCATCTTCCACATGCCCAAACTGTCTGTCAGCTCAAGCTGTGCTGACTAAAAGACAAGTTTGGGTGTCAATCCCTTCAGAACGTTCCTGCCAACAGACAGAGCACTGAAAAGACAATGCTAGGAAGAACAAAAAATAAATAACCACACCCTGATATAAATAACAAACCAAGAAATGCAGTTGGAGGGAAGGAGGGAGCAGCTACTGCAGCAGTGATCATTCAAACATCTACTGTTATGGTAAGTTTACTTACACAACTGTACTATGCTCATCATATTGATCACTGTTCCAGTAGCCTTAGTTATAAGGGTACATTACCCTAGCTTGCTACATATGAGAGGTAGAAAGAGAACATTCCAGGAGTCCAAGTTGATCTAGACCTAGAAAAGAAATGAAGCTTATAGTGCTTTGTAAATGTATGTACAAAGGACCAAGTAGCAGGTACTAAATACACCTGCAATCCAGCCCTTTCCAAAAAGCCATAAATTAGGCCAAGGCTGAGTGGGCTTGACTGTATCTGGAATAGTTTTGTTGTGGTGAGTAAAACAAAAGGTAACAGCCTTAGACAATCTTTGAGAAATAGTCTTGTTTTGACACAGGCTGTCCCTTCTTCTTATCTTCACAAGAAATTAACAATTCATCCAAAGATCTGAAAGATTTAGTCTTATGAAGATAGTACTGGAGTTGTCTGTGGACATAAAGGCATAGAGTATTCTTTCTCGCTCATTTTTGGGTTCATGAAAGAAAACAGGAATATGCAGAGTTTGGTTTAAAGTAAACTTGGATACCACTTTAGACACAAAAGAAGGATTAGTTCTCAAAGAAACTCTATCCATGTGGAAAATGAGATATGGTTAACTCACCATAAGAGCTTGCAACTCAGATACCCTTTTTGAAGAGATCAGAGCAATTAGTAAAACTGTTTTCCATGTGAAGAACCTTAAGTCAGCCAGGTTAGCTGGTTCAAATGGAGCAAGTATTAGCTTCTCTAACACAAAATTAAGATCCCAAGGAGAGGCCAGTGGTTTTCTTGGAGTCCTCTTATGCAAAACCCCCTTGCAAAAATATTTTGACATGAGAATGCATTGGACACCAGAATGATCTTAGGGGATTCCTTTTGAATCTTAAGAAGTACCCTGGATATTAATGGATAGGGTGGAAAAGCATACAGGAACATTCCTGTCCAAAGAAAAGAAAAGAAACAAAAAGGTGGCTGTCTTCCAGGCCTTCCTGCATGGAGTCCTGGAGCAGAATCTTGCCAGCTGATCATTCAGAGAGTAGGCAAAGAGGTCTACTTGAATTGAGGAACTCCCCACAGATGGATTACATCCTGGAAGATGCAATGATCTAGTTTTCATTTGAGATGATCTGCCACACAGTTTTGTTCTGACAAAATGTAGGATACCTATAGGGTGAGATTGTGCTGCAAAGCTATATCCCAAGCTAACATGGCAAGTCTGTTGAAGGGGCATGACCTGGTTCTCTCTTGCTTGTTGATGTACAACATGACTGTGGTACTGTCCATAACAACTTGAAGAGGTCCCAGGTACCAAAGATGATTTAGAGAATTGAGTGCCTTGATCAGGGCACACATCTCTTTTAAATTTATGCTCTTTCATCTGTTATTGGTGTCCCGCACACCTTGCACTTTTATCCCTCCTGAAACTACTCCCCAAGCAAAGTACAAGGCATCTGTTGTGACTGACAGGTTTGGAACAGGGACAGAGAAGGGGAGAATTAGATTTAAGGATATCTGTTGTCTCCACCAGTGATTTCACTTCTGACAAACCCCAGCACTGGAATCCGAAAAGAAAATGGTTGTAGGTGCTGAGGCCAACCAGACTTCAGATACAACTGTATCTTTCTCTTGTGAAGTATTGACAGAGGTATCATAGAATTTATTTATTGGCATTTGCTTACTGGGAAAGTCCGATGAGACAATTGTATCCATTTTCAGCAGCAGCCCGGGGAGAAAAACTCCAAAAAAAAAAAAAAAAACACAGAAAATACATATACATAGGTGAAAACTGACATTGCATCACAATATACTGTAAATATACACATTAAAACAAATATTAATACACTTATGCAATGTATAATAATACACATATACCATCTCAAAAACAAGATAAATACAATATCATGCAGCATTGAAACTTGTTGACATGTTATAAGTGTGAGAGTTTATTACTTATTCATAAAGAAAATGTCAAAGTGGAAAAATTCAAAAAGTGGATAAGCAGGAGGAGCAGAAGAGAGGGGAGCATGAGAAAAAAGTATTTGTTAAAGGTCATAAGAGGGGTAGATATGGGAGTTAGAAGAAATAGTGAGTAAAAGCAAGATTAAAAATAAGGGAAATAAGAGTAAGAAAATTAGAAACAAGGAAAAGGAAAGATAGGATGTATAAAAGTATTGAAGTAGAAAGAGCTAAACATTTAGCCAGGACAACAGCAAGTGCAAAGCCAGGAGTCAGACAGGAATTGATTTAATTGAAATTTAAATAAATGAATGTTATATATGGACCTGACTGGTGCAGGGATCATATTCCAGACTTTTGCTACACAGTGTGAGTATATACTTTGATGACAGTTTTTGCAGGTTTATAGATGTCATTAAGGTTTTGTCAGGGCTGGACTTCCAAGATGGCTACATATAGTGTAAAAGCTTAATTTCAGCTCTCCCAGTCTGAAAGCAGAAATTCTTCATACAAGAATGACTGGACAAAGGTCCTTGGTTTGATATAGTAACAAGTTTTAAGAGAAAGCAAATAAATAAAAAAAGAACATTGAATATAACAAAGCTTCCCTCTAGCAAATAAATAAATAAATGCTTGTAGAAGCAACTCTGTATCTGGTTCTCATGTCTCCATGGAGACAATCTGATAAACAGCAATAAAAACAGAATACTTCTTTCTTTCAATGGCTAGGACATAATGTTTTCTGAAAGCATTCAAGTGTTTTTCCATTCTGGAAGAGTAATAAAGATAAGGCAAAACCAGACAATATTTAGTATAAGCACAGGCTATACCGTGCATGTTAGCACAGATAACCTTCCTTTTGTGTTAACCCAAGTCTGACTGTGGTTGTCAGTTTAGAACAATTGTTCCTATTAGGAGGGTAAAACTTCAATATTTGAAGATGTACATAGTTTTGTTTATTGGTATTGTTAATAGGATTTAAGAGTGTATTGGGTTGTATATGTTCTTTTTTCTTGTTTGTTTGAGGGCTTACATTAAAACAAACAGTGTTGTAAGATGTGACAGGTTCAAATGGATATGACAAGAAACAAATGTATAAAGGAATGTAACATAACAGCTGGAACTAGATACTTAACAAAATACCTGTTACAAATAAAAGACGGAAATAATATTTTTAACATAATGATGCTTTTTACAGTATCTTTAAATGTTGATGCTCTCACAGATATATACAAAAAAAGAAAGAGCAGTGAACTATATTAAAACATGTAGAGTGCAAATAGCTATGCCACAGGAGACACATTCGGAAATAAATGAAAATGTGAATTTGACAAAGAAAGGTTTCAGAATGGTTATTCAACAGAATACCTGGGAAAAAGGAAAAGATCACTTATATTAATTGCAAGAGGAGCTTCAACAGTGATAGAAGAGGATAAAAAAGATAATAATGGTCGATTTGTAGTACTAAGGGGCTACTGGCAAGGGGCTAAGATTACACTGAGATGTAGTTATATTCCATCTAAAACTGCTATAATGGAGCTTAAGAAAAATTTGAAAGAAACAATCATTTTCAGCAGGGAATATTACTTATAGGTGGGGAATGAAATTTCCAGTAGTGAAGATGTGTCTGGGGGCCAAGAAGGGAAAATATAACAAAGGAGGGTAGATGTTTGAAGACATTTCTGAAAATATTTGGCATGGAAGATGTGAAGTAGTAGTGAAGGAGTTCATTGTGAATTTACATGTTTTCCCCAATATACAATATACTAGGCTAGACTAGACAGAACTTAACACTTCACTGGAACATGTGCATTTAACTGAAAGTTCTGATTCACATCCAATAACTATTTCAGATCACATGCCAATAATAACTAAAATAGAAACAAGGGTAATGAAATAAAAATGAGGTACTGGCACTTTACTACCTATCTGTTGAAAAGGAAAGCATTTAAGGAATGGGTAGTGGAAATTATTTAGGAGTTATCAGAGTAAATAGAAAATTTCTTCTGAAAATAAAGCTAGGGAGTGGGATAAAATTAAAGTGAAGTTTAAAAATGGGGTATAAAATAAAAGAAAGAGAGTTATGGATAAGAAGTAACAGAAATTATTTGGAGGGACTGACAAATGTTAAAGTATTGCAGAATAAGGGAAATCTCACAGAACAAGAAGAAGAGCAATTGCAAAATGCTAAGCAGAAAATAAATGGATTACCTCTTTAAGATGCACAAGTTTAGAAAGATCAATATTAAGCAGCTATTTTTTGATAATAACACCGCAGCACAAAAATGTTTAGCCCAATGACTCATGCAAGAGAAAGTAGAAAGGGTTTATTTATTTATTTATTTTTTATTTTATTCTACATTTGTTGATCGGGCTAGTCTAACTGGATATATGTCTATTTTCAGTAGAGGCCCGGGGAGATAAGCTCCGAGGAAACAAACAAAATCACATGTTGTGTCTTTCGGCTTTTCCCGGTTAGGGGTCGCCACAGCGGAACTCCGGTCCGCTAATGATTGGCAGTAGATTTTTACGTGCCGAGTTGCCAGCCCTGACACACAACCTTCAACAAAGGTACACAGAAGATGCTCTAGCTGAGAATCATGTATACAGTGAACATTGTAGGTGCAGTACAGAGAATAATCAAAGAGGTCATTCGTTCATAACATAGTGCAAAATATACAGATACAATTAGTACAATACAAAATGTAGTTGCAATACATCATAAAGAAAAAGATGGCAGCTGATATATACAATATATTAATATACAAGTAGTCATAAAGAAAAAGTAGGAGCTAAAATTATACAATATATTAGTAAAAGTAGTCTCCTTAATGAGATTCTGAAGATGTAAGTAATAGTATAGAAGGACAAGGTAAGTTGCTATTAAGAAAAGGAACTTGATTACTGAGAAGAGAAGGGTAAGTTGAACCAAGTAAGAAGAGCTAGTTGATCAGTCAGGTTTAGTACAGGGGCACAACCAGTGTGTTCTGAGGAAAAGTTTCAATTTGGTTTTAAAGAGTGATATAGAGGGAAGAGAGGAAAGTTTGTTAGGAAGAAGGTTCCACGATTTTCCAGCAGTATTAGAAAAAAGAGAGTCCCCAGCTCTGTTGTTTGATTTACAAATATTTACAAGAAGTTTATGTGATGATCTTAAGGTCTTTAGATTGTTGTAGGGGGTAATGAGGGTAGATAGTATAGGGGTATTGGTAGGTTGGTAAAGGGTTTTATGGACAATGATCAGTTGGTGGAATTTAAACTGATTTTGTAATTCAAGCCATCCTAGCTGCTTTAGATTAAAACAGTGGTGGGTTCTGAAAAGGTTACCTGTAGCAAATCTGGCTATGTTATTGTAGGAGTTTTCCATTTTATTAAGGTTGTTTTTAGAGAGATTAGTATATATGGGTGAGGCATAGAGGAGAGTATAAATTAGATGGGTGTGAGCAATAGTTATTCTAGCTGCAGGAGAGAGGAAGGGTTTGATCCTGTAGAGAGAGCCTAGTTTTCTATTAACAGATTTTAGAGTATTGTTAATATGGGTGTCAAAGTTAAGGTTGTTATCTATGGTGATACCTAGTAGTTTGGTAGTTGGATCTGGGGATATGAGAGTACCATTACAGGATGTTACTGTGAAGTCTATTGGGGGGACTTACAAGTAGGAGTAAAAAGTAGGAGTTTAGTATTTTTGGGGTTCAGAAGGAGACAGCGCTGTGTAAACCATTGTTCAACTGTGTTAAACATATTTTGGGTGAGGAAGTGAAGTTCAGATATAGATATGGCTGAGCATATAAGTGTGG
The DNA here is from genome assembly GCF_019279795.1 of Protopterus annectens. NCBI lineage: Eukaryota > Metazoa > Chordata > Ceratodontiformes > Protopteridae > Protopterus > Protopterus annectens. Next base: position 17,281,274 of record NC_056751.1, read on the forward strand.
CATCATCTGCATATTGTATGCATATAGCTTGGGGGATTGCTAGGTGAAGGTCATTGATAAATATAGAAAACAGGAGAGGTCCTAATATGGATCCTTGAGGAACACCAATGTTAACAGGCAGGTGGGTAGATAGAATGTTATGCCAAAGTGCAGTCTGTTGTCTGTTATCTAAGTAAGCACGGGGCCGCATAACTAGTTAGCATGGCGGAGTCTCCATGAGTTTGTCTGAGTCTCCTGGGTTGTCACCAAGCTTAGGGAGCTTATACCACCTGTAGAGGTACTAGAAATATTTCAGAAATTTTTTGAAAGTCCATATAAAGCAGAGAAATATTGAGATCAAGAAAAGGTACAAATGGAAATGTTTATGAAAGAATTAAATACGCCAAGGTTAGAGTTAGATGAGGCTCAGTTTCTAACAGTTAGGATAAGAGTAGATCAGATAAAAATGGTCATGCATAATCAATCTAAAGGAAAATCCCCAGGAATAGATGGCATTCCTGTGGAAATTTGGAAGCCAGGATGGAAAAAAACTGATAAAGACATAGAAGGTTTTGTTTTAAGAGGAGGAAAAGCACCAGCATCCTAGAAGAAAGCAATGGTGGCTGTAATACCTAAAGTGGGTAAAGACCTATTAGATCCAGTTCATACAGGCCTATTTCAGTCCTAAACCATGACTATAAAGTGCTTATGTCTATAATGGCTAAAAGAATGGCAAATGTGACACCAAAATTGATAAATATGGATTCATCTGGTTTTGCGGAGGGGAGGCAAACATTTGGCAACATTAACAGAGGGAAGCAGAATGTAAGAAAATACCACTACTGTTGGTGGGTCTTGATGCAGAGAAAGCATTTGATGGAGTAAGCTGGGACTTTATGAGCAGCACAATGGAAGCATTTGCATTCCCTGATAAAATTATATGGTTGATTCGGAGGATATATGAGGGATTGGAGGTGAATATTAAAGTGGGTGGGTTCCGCTCTGATCATTTCTGCATGAACAGTGGAACCAGGAAGGGCTGTCCTCTTCTCCTTTATTTGTATTATATTTAAAACCATAGGCAAAAAAATAAGGAACTAAATAATTTAAGGATATAATTGGTATGGTAGTCAAGAAAAGCTGGCTCTATTTGTTGATGATATTATTTTATACTTGATAAAACCAGAAAAGGCATTACAGTGTTATGGAACATTTTGAGACAGTTTTAAATCTTTTTGGAATACAAAATTAATGAAGCTAAAAATAAGCAATTTAAATTATGTACCCAAACATGAATTGGTTCAACAATATCCATATTTATGGAGACATGATAAAATGAAATATTTAGGAGTATGGAATAACAATTATTTAGGTGCGGCAGCTATGGATATGTGGGAAGAGACTAAACAAAAGATAATATAAAAAACAGAAATTGGAAGCTCTGTTATATGGATATGGACAGTAAGATACAAGCAGTTAAAATGTTTTTTGTCCCCTTAGTCTTATACGCAGGTTAGGTGTATTTTATCAACACCTGATTAGCAGTTGTGGATAGCAATTAATAAAGACCTGATGTATTTCTCTGGGAGGGGAAGATGGCAAGTGTCAAGTGGGATATTCTGATTCTTCCAATAGAACAAGGAGGAATGGGATTATCCAATTAGAAGGGGTATTTCAGAGATACACAGTTAAGGCTTCTCTGCATAGCAGAAGCAGAAACCTATAATTCAAAGTGTAAAGGGATGATGATGAAATGGAGGAAGCTCAAGAAACAAGGAAAGACTGGGATTTTGGATGCAGACCTTTAAGGAGAATGACAATAATCATACATAATATTATAGTCATAAAGTAGCAGAAAGTATTCTAAGAACTAAACCAACATGGGAATGAAGAAATGAAATTTTGCTGATAGGGATGACTGCAATTACGTATACAGACAACAGGCAAGAGGGGGCTGCAATTTATTGGAAAAAACTGGCAAAAGAACCAAGGTATTGGGAGCAAATAACTATAGAGAAAAGTTAATAGAATGAGAAGATGCCAAGAACTTAATTGGACTGCAGGTTAGAAACTGCCATTCCTATCAAGGATTGGTATCAGAGTACAGGCAAAGACAAATAAATAGGGGTGGGGCCCTAAATGAAAGACTAGGACTGGTAGAGTTATTAGTAGACTATAGAAAATAATTTGCTGTTAAAAAAGGAATACTTAGTACAGCATATACAATATTGCATGATAACTATGAGAATCAATCAGAGGAGGTTAGAAAGGATTGGGAAGAGAGTTTGGATAAGCAATTCACAAAGAAACAATGGGGGATATATGTTTGTCTCCCAAATATGCAATAAAATCTAGAAGATTTAGGAGTTTTGCTTAGAAATGTTTACATAGACAGTTGCATACCCCAGTGGACTCCAGAGAATTGTTCCTTGGTATACAGTAAATGTTGGAGGTGTGATGGGGAAGAAAGAGGAAATTGGGAACATATTTTCTGGGGGTGTAACGAGTTGGTAGACTTTAAACATTCCCTGCAGACTATTCTATCAGAGATACTGGGTGAGCAAATTGATATAACTAGGGAAATGATTTTCTGTGCTATGATGCTGAATCGCAATTGCCTAGACATAGTAAGGCCTTGTTTTATTTATTTTATTTATTTATTTATATTTGTTGACCAGGAGTGTCCGACTGGACATAGTACAGGCAAAGACAAATAAATAGGGGGGGGGGGGTCCTAAATGAGTTGAGTCTAATTATGGTGGCTGCCAAAACAACAATTACTAGAAAAT
>NC_056751.1:17289041-17384041 GCF_019279795.1 Protopterus annectens
GATGGAAGTAGTGATGAATATCAATAAGGTTTCACTTGGAGACCTAAATGAAAACATTGGCTTCTTCAGTATGCAGGTTACTTCACCACTCAGACTCAGTACCTTTCTTGTACAAGGCTTCCAGAAGAAAAGTCACAGTTGTAGGTCCTGGAAAGCCCTTCTCTCAGACACACACACACACACACACACACACACACACAAAAATCTTTCTAATATAATTTTCACCTCTGATTCCTCATATATCCTCTTAATCAACCTTATAATTTTATCAGGGAATGCAAATGCTTCCATTGCCCTGCTCATAAAATCCCAGCTTACTCTGTCAAACACTTTCTCTGCATCAAGACCCACCATCAACAGTAGTATTTTCTTGCATTCTGCTTCCCTCTGGATCATCAGTGTTCAGTTAATGTTTTCAAATGTTTGCCTCTACTCCACAAATTCACACTGATCCATATCTATCAATTTTGGAAACACTTTTGCCATTATTGTAGTCATTATAGACATAAACACTTTATAATCATGGTTTAGTATTGAAATGGACCTGTATGAAGCTGGCTCTGATGGGTCTTTACTCTCTTTAGGTATTACAGCCACCACATCTTTCTTCCAGGATGCTGATGCTTTTCCTCCTCTTAAAATACCGTTAAAACTTTCCAGATCTTTATACGTCTTTTCCCTTCTAGCTTCCAAACTTCCACAGGAATATCATCTATTCCTAGGTGCTTTCCTATAGCTTGGTTATAAATCACTATCTTTATCACATCTCCTCCTATCCTAACTGTTATTAATTGAGCCTCATCTACTGCTAACCTTGGCATATTTAATTCTTCCATAAACATTTCCATTTGTACCTTTTCTTGATTTCCATATTTTTCTGCTTTATACAAACTTTCATAGAATTTCTGAAATACTTCTAGTACCTCTACAGGATCTCTTGTTATCTTCCTTGTTATAGGCTCCCTAAGCTTGGTGACAGCCCTTTCTACCTTCTGTTGCCTGAGTCGCTGTGCTAAAAGTTTTTGTGCTCTAAAATTATTATCAAAAACAGTTGATTAACAGCAATATTTCTAAACTCCTGGATATTGTCAAGATAATCCCTTATTTGTGGTTATCATTCTGCAGTTGCTCCTCTTCTTGTTCTGTGAGATACCCACTATTATGCATTATTTAACATTTGTCAGTCCCCCTAATTAATTCTTGTTACTTCTTAACCATATCTCTCTTTCTTTTATTTCCACCCTATTTTATAACTGTACTTTAATTTTATCCTACTCCCTAGCTATATTTTTCAGAATAAATTCCTATCTTCTCTAATAGCTCCTGAATAAATTCCACTATACATTCCTTAAATTCCTCTCTTTTAAACAGGCAGGAAAGTGCCAGTGTCTTATTTTTATTTCATTATCTTGTGTTTTTATTTTAGTTATTATTGGTGCATGATCTGAAATAGTTATTGGGTGTGTATCAAGATTTTCAAATAAATGGACATGTTCCTGTGAAATATAAATTCTGTCTATCCTACCCAAGTTTTTGTATCTTGGGGAATAATATGTAAATTCACTCCAAAGTCCTAGCACTGAATTCACGTCTTCCATGCCAAATGTTTTCATAAATTTCTTCAAAAATCTACCTTCTTTTGTTATATTTCCCTTCTGGGCCCCCAGACAAATCTTTACTGCTGTAAATCAAATTGAAGTCCCCACCTTTAAGTAATATTCCTTGCTGAAAGCTGATTATGTCTCCTAGAATTTTCTTAAGCTCTGTTATAGCAGTTTTAGGTGGAATATAAATACATGCCAGTGTAATCCTCCTCCCTTGCCAGTAGCCCCTTATTATTACAGAGCTACCATTATTATCTTTTTATCCTCTATCACTTTTAAAGTTCCTCTTACAGTTAACATAAGTACTCCTATTTTCCTTTGTCCCAGGTACTCCACTGAATAACCATCCTGAAAACATTTATTTATCAAATTCACATATTCATTTTTTTCAAGGTGCATCTCCTGTAGCATAGCTGTTGCACTCTACATTTTTTAATATAGTTCACTATGCTTTTTTTTTTGTATTTATCTATGGGACCATTGGCATTTAAACACATTACACAAAGCATCATTGTGTTAAAAAGTTATTATTCCCACCTTTTATGTGTAACAGCTTTTTTTGTTGTGTCTACCTCCAACTTTTGTGTTACATGCATACACTGTTTGACAAGATGATCTTTTATACAATTGTTTCTTGTCATATCCATTTGAGTCTATGTCACATGTTACAAAACATTTTTGTTTTATTGAAAGCCTTAAAAAAGCAAACAAACCCCAATACCCCTTAAAATGTATTAACTTAATAACAACACACAAAACTATATACATCTTCAAATATTGAAGTTTTACCCTCCTAACAAGAACATGTGTCTCGAACTGACAGCCAAACTCTTAGACTTGGGTTAACCTAAAAGAAATGTTATTCATGCTAAGGTGCATGGTATAGCTTGTGCTTCTACTAAATGCTGTTTGGTTTTGTCTTATCTTTATAGCTGTCCTAGATAGGAAAACACTTGAATGCTTTTAGAAAACATTATCTCCTAGCCACTTCTCTTTATCAGATTGTTTCTATGGAGACACGAGGACCAGGTACAAAGTTGCTCTTAAAAACATACATTTTCTTGCCTGAAAAAGCTTTATAATAGTCAATGTTCTTTTTCATTTACTTGCTTTCTCTTAAAACGTGTTACTAGATCAAGCTAAAGACCTTAATCCAGTCATTTCCCTAGGCAAGAATGAGGAAAAAGTACATCAATTTTTCTTTTGTCATGATCTTTTGACCAAACTTTTCTTTTCTTTTTTTTTTTTTTGTTTACATTCCAGGCCTACTGAACAAGGAGATAGGGAGAAGAAAGGAGGGAAAAAACAGAAGCAACTGTTTACATTAGTATCCGCAATATACTTAAAAATAACCGAGAAAACTTTGCTTCATAGCATGGAAAGAAAATCATGCAATATAAAAATATTACTTTTAAGAAAAAAATGTTTTACTTACAGTTAACTCTCTCTCCTCTTCCCCTCTCCTAAGTATCTTTCTGAACATTACAGACATGAAGTAGAGCATATGCTTTGGAGTCCCCTACAAGTTTAACAAAGTCAAAAAAGTCCAATATTTCCAGATTTTTTTGTTCTTTAATGTTTCACAAATATAATTATTGCTTTGTAATCCTGCATTTGTCAATTTCCAAGTTACTAGTTTTATTCCTGTTCATCTCCATCTCCTAAATCCTGTCTCTGCTTCCTTTGCAATGTACTCTTGATTCTTCTAGTTAACTCTTGTGCTTTTTTCCTTCTCTCAAGCATTTTACATTGAAACATTGGAAAAGGTTTCACTGGCACAGTCTCTCTGTGGTCTTTATTTCTAGAAGGACAATAAGCAGAATCCCTTACTCTGTTTCATAGCTCATGTTTTGTTGGACAAACTTTTGTATTTCCTCCTTAGCATGTGCTGCATCAAAAAATGATTTTGTCCCACCAGGAAAATATATTTTGAAGATAGCTGGGTACAGCAGTTTTAATCTCACACCTGCTTCTCGACATTCCCTGAATAGTGGAATAAATGTACTATTCTGCCACTTCTGCCTCAGTTTATTCAAAATCAACTCCTTCTGCTAGTAGGATTGCATCTTTATTACTAAAGGTCTATGTTGCTTTCTCATGGCCAGGTTTGGAGCAAACACATGACGTGCTCTTTGAATTAACAACTACTACTGTGGAATACTGGTCCAGTTGCTTATTTATGCTTTCATAAGCAACTTCTCTGGTACAGCAGAAAGTCTCAGGTTTTCCCTATGTGCTCTGTCCTCTAATTCTATTTTTTGAACCATCTCTTCTTGAGTAGTCTCATATTCAGACAGTCTTTTCTTCATTTCAACCTCTGATTTTTGCTGTTTTGTCACCTCATCTGAATGTCTGTTTAAAGCTTCTTCCATTTGTTCCAGCCTTTTGTTATCTGAGTTGATATACTCCATCAGTGTTTCATTTATTTTAATCAGGTCTGTGTGCAATTGTCTTATATTTTCCTCTATGATACTGGAAGTCATGTCTGGAGCTTGCACTGCTTTTTGCTGAACAGCTGCAGTACTTTTCCCAGTCAGTGTTTTTTTCCTCATCTTTTGTATCTGATTTTCTTTCAGGTCCTCTATTTTTTCTGGGCTCCAGGCAGCACACTTACTAGCCAATTACTGCAATTTACCCAAAGTATAAGTCCACTGCTTTCTCTTCTGATTTTCTGTTTTCACATTGGGAGAGCTAAAGTTAAGCTGTTGATCAGTGTGCAGCCTTCTTGAAAGCTGTAGCAGAAAATATTCTTAGAAATAAGCCCTCAAGAGAATGGAGAGAGCTAAGTCTGCTGATAGGGATGACTGCAATTAGGGGTACAGAGAATAAACAAGTAGGGATGGAATTTTTTGGAGAAATTTGTCAAAGGAGCCAAGGCATTGGGTGCAAATAACTAAAGGGAGAAAGGTAATAGAATGGGAAGAGGTCAAGACAACATTTGGACTGCAGGATAGAGACTGCCTTCCCTATCAGGGATTGATATCAGAGTATAGTCAAAGAGAGAAGGGATAGAGGAATCCTATCAAATGGATGGGAAATTTACAACTGGATGTACAATCATAAATTTATCCGTCTGGCCCCCATGTCCCTTATGGCAGGCCATCAATAAGAAAAGTGTTATCATAACAAACACTCCCCCTACAATTTCTTAACCCCCCCTGCCTACTAACATGTGCCCCTGTATGGTACTTGGGAAACAAATGGTTTGGGGTGCAAGGCTAGTTTTATAAGGGTCCTAGTGGTCATTCACTTAGTAACAACCTATGATTCTATAAGTAAAAGACCTGCATTAGTAGATATTTTATTTGAATATAGAACAGAATCTGCTGTTAGAAAGGGAGAATTAGCAGGACATATACTGCACAATAACTATAGGAATCAATAAAAGGAGGTTAGAAAAGATTGGGAAGAGAGGCTGTATAAGTAATTTACAAGGAAGTAATGGAAGGACATATGCAAGAGTCTCAAACATGCAACAAACTGTACTACATTCAGGATTTTTGCTTGGAGATGTCTGCATTTGTGTTTTTATACCCTAAACAGACTCCAAAGACTTTTTCCTCAGGTAACTGAGGTACTTGTTGGAGATATGACAGGGAAGAAAGAGGTAACTGGGAACACATGTTTTGGGAGTGTAATGAGTTGGCAGAACTTAAAAAAATCCCTATAGAGTACTATGTCAGAAATATTGGGTGAGCAAATGGGTGTAACCAAGGACATTTTTTTGAGCTGGGACACAGGATCTGAATTGCCTAGATATAGTAAGATGCTGTTAAGTTTATTTCTGGTGGTTGCCAAAGAAGCAAGTACTAGAAAATGGAAATCAAAGTCAAACCAAATATATCTGAACACGAAACAGCTTTATTAAATTATTATTATGACATAGACAATCATACATTTATATAAATAAAAACAATCCATATTGACATAATTTTAGTTGCAAACATTATATATCACAAACCATATTGACATAATTTTATTTGCAAACATTAGTGTTGTCGCCTCACAGTAAGACGCTGTCCGGTTCGACTCTCAGCTAGAGCGTCTTCTGCGTGGAGACATGCGTGAATGGGCGTACCTTCGTTGAAGGTTGTGCATCAGGGCTGGCAACTTGGTACGTAAAAATCAGCTGCCAATCATTAGCGGACCGGAGTTTTGCTGTGGCGACCCCTAACCGAGAAAAGCCGAAAGACACAACAACATACATCACTTATAATCTATCCAGTCATTGTCATTCAAACATTACATAGCTCATTGAAATCCTGCATTCTTTTAAACCTCATTCTTCCTCATATATTCTCTACTTCTAGTAAATTTGGTTTAGGCCTTGATTTCCATTTTTTAGTAATTGCTTTTTTGACATCCACCATATTTAGACTTAGAAAGACCTTACTACTTCTAGGCAATTCTGATTCTGTATCATAGCTCAAAAATAATTTTCTTAGTTACACCAATTTGCTCACAGAGCAGTTTTTAGGGAATCTTTAAAGTCTGGCAGGGATTGATCAATTTATGCAATTTTGTATTGGTGATAATGGTATAAATGTGAACATGTTAACATAGTTTGTTTTCTTGTATGTAAATGTATGTTTGCCTATGGCTTAAGTGATAATTCAAAAAAGATAGGGATAAGAAGTAATAGAAACATCATTATATTCCCCATTTATATTTTCTTGTACCCAACTTAAAGTATCATCTTTCCATTTTTAAAGTTTATGTGGCTTGTCTGTAAGTTAAATGCCACAAGGTCACCTTCTTCACTAACCTGTCTTGAGTTGCAAGATATAGCTCCTTCTCCTAAAACAATGGCACTGCAAGTTTGTTTTACTCCTTCCCCTATGAAAAGTAGTTCTTTAACTTTTTCACTATTGTACAATAAATCACTTGAGAGTTCCCTTTTTCTTTAGCTTTTTGTTCCCATTGGATACAAATGAGTTTAGAACTCTGCATTTCCTTACTTGTGTCACTTATACTCCATACTACCATTTCTTTGCTCTGAGACTCCTCACTTAGGAGCCCTACTTCTATTGTTTTATCTTCTCTTTTTTGTGAGAACACTTCTTGTAAGTTTCTGAGCAGACTTCTCTCTTCTACTGACTTTACTTCAAAAGTTTCTATAAATTCATCTATAGTTCCTATACTGGACTTTGTTACTGTATTAGCTATCTATTGCTTTATCATTTGATCAGGTTTCTAGTAACATGCAAAATCATTTTTATTGTCTAACTGCAGTTAAATTATATCCCCTTTTGAATATTTTATGCTAATTCTCTTCTCGTTGTTTAGATTCTGGACCTTTATATTAGTGTCATTGCCTGGATGCCCATCACTCTCATACTGAATGGGCACATACAGCTGTTGATTTACTTATTTCCTATTAAGTGTACCCACTTAGGCAATGTGATTCTTCCTCATCTTACATTTTTCATAGTGCTTTAAAATGGGCAAAATCATTTCATATCTTATAATATGACATCCTGAGTCAGGTTAGGGGCTACAGCTATAGGATATAAAAGTTTTCCTTGAACTGTCTGAAACTTAAAGGGGTAAGGGGATATTCCTTTTTCTCACCATGAATGCATATTACCAACACTCTTTGTTACTAATCTTAGGTTGGCATACCAGGGGGGCTTGATAAGGGTAATCATGCTACCAGAGTCTAGCAGAGCTTGAACTTTTCCTTTCTAGAAAGATAGAGTACATTTCTCTAGCTTAATTGTAACCAGGGGCGGCTCATGCTATAGGACTGCAGCCCTCCCACCTAGAAAACAAATAAAAATAATACTGAGAAACACAAAAACAAACACTGTAATTCCCGGAAGTCTGCGCATGTGCTAGATACACAGGAACACTCTCAGACTGCTTTCTCAGCAGCCTAGATAGAGGGAAAGGCATCTCGGCCCCAAGATGTCCAGCAGTCTGTGCGGTGGTGACGTCATGGAATGCAGGCACTCCAGACTGCAGTAGCCTGTACCAATCAAGATGCAGCTAAAGAGGTGCGCTGGACCAATCGCGAGGATTTGGACTGTTCGGATGTGCGTTGGACCAATTGCGAGGAATAGGGTTGCTCAGCGGTGGCAATGGGACTGTTTGGATATCACCAGCGGCAAGGTGAGCAGTTATCTAGGCAAATATTGTCGTCGGCAAGGTGAGCAGTTATCTAGGCATTTGGCTTGTCAGCAAGGTGAGCAGTGGTGTGTGTGTGTGTGTGTAATGCCCCAGTTGCTATATACTGGTGGCTAGAGCAAACTCATGGTGGTGTGGTAGGGAATACCTCAGGCTTGAACCCTGTACCTTGTATTTAGGTGGTAAGGGCCTGAATTCCCTACCCACCGCTATTGTAAAAAAATTGCAGGTTTTGCCTCATATTTTATCTGTTCTATTCCTCATAATATTTGTGGTTTCTACATATTTAAATGCTTAGATATTTGATGGTGCAGTGGTAGCATTTTTGCCTTACAGCTATAGATTTGATTCTTGGCTGGGGTGCCTTCTGTGTGGGGTCTGCATCTTCTCCCTGTGTTCGTGTGGGTTTGCTTTTGTGTCCTCCCATGTTCCAAAGACATGTGTCTGCATTATTTCTTCCTGGGCCTCTGCTGAAAATAGTTTTTTTGTTCCAAGTCAGACTGTCCTGGTTAACAAATGTTAAATAAAATTGACAGGCATTTGAATTTCAGACTTCAGGTTTCTGAATGTTTAATTCCTTAAATATTTGATAGTACAGTGGTAGCATTGTTGCCTCACAGCTATAGGTTTTACTGGTTTGATTCTTGGCTGGGGTGTTTTCTGTGTGGAGACTGCATCTCCTCCCTGTGTTTGTGTGGGTTTGCTCTGGTGTCCTGCCATTTTACAAAGACATGTGTCTGCAGTATTTCTCCCTGGGCCTCTGCTGAAAATTGTTTTTGTTCCATCAGACTTTCCTGGTTAACAAATGTTAAATAAGCAAAACTGACAGGGATTTGAATTTCAGACTTCATATTCTTCAGAAAATACATAGTAACACAAAACCTTTTATTCTAGCAATTTTCTAAGTTTATAAGAGGAATATTTGAAATTTGTCCCTATTTTTGGGACTGTATTCCCCCATTATTGGCTTTGTCCAGGTTTTTTGTGCTAAGGTTGACAGCTATGGCAAGAACTGAATTCACTGAATATGTTTGAGGGCTGTATTCCCTCATTACTGGGTTTGTCCAGGTGTTTTGTGCTAAGAGGTTGACAGCTATGGTGAGAACTGAATTCACTAAATGATAGCCATTTACGTTTCAGCCTTCCTCTCTTTCACAAAGCAGCTGATTTGGCGTAGTGGTATGTTGCTCTGACTGTTTTGTGCAGGAACCTTGGCAGTAAAATGTATGGTGGTAATGCAGCATTTTAGTTTTTGGGCTTTTGACTCCCCCCCCCAATAAATGTTGGCTTTTTCCAGATTTCTTGTGCTGCGAAGTTGAGGTGCAGTTGAGTATTGAGTAGATTTTACAAGGAGCTGAGAACTGCAGGGGAAGAGAAGTTTAGGGCTGCTTATGCTGAGAGGCTGCTTGCTTTGTTAATAGCCCAACAGGTTGTGTACTTGCTTTTGATGCAGAAGGCTGTGGGTTCTACTCCCACAAAGGGTGGATGCTGCTGTACTGAGAAGGTCCTCTTTGACGAAGATACTAACTATGACCTTGTTATCAGTTTGCCATCCATTTCCTATTGCAATATTACTAGCTTATCATTTTTTTAATGTAATATAGGCAATTTATTCCTCAAGGGCAACATACACTATTTTTCAATGAAACCATGAAATATAAAGGTGTTTGCTAGCAGCAACCTCTTCATTAGTCACAGATTTCTTTAATGTGGAATTGTTTAGATGACTTTTACTTCTTCAGAGATTCTGCATATTTACTGATAATGGTGGACTGTAGAAGTTTGAATAGACTTTTAAGATGGAAATGTTCTGAACTGGGCAGTTTTATCATTATTGGTGCATGCATTTTGTTTCATTGTTTATTGAAAAAAATTTCTGAATTGGGCAGTTTTGACATTATTGGTGCATGCGTTTTGTTTCATTGTTTACTGGAAAAATGTTCAAAACAATAAATTTAAAACACCCTCTAACAACTGTACTGTATTGTACAAGGAATATAATTTAGTACAATCAGGAAGGTATATCAAAGAGCACATGTATGTTTCATGTGCAAGGGGCCTATGATTTGAAAACAGCCCAGAGTTGATCTTTATCTGCCACTGGCAAAATGTATTTTCTTTGAATGTGGGTTTCAATGCTGTTTCAATGAATGTGAGTTTCAAGGGCAGAGAAGTTTTAATGCTAAGTCTGTTTTCATTGTGAGACTGCATTGCTTTGTTTAGCAGATGTCTTAGTGTTTGTGCTGTAAAATGCAAAATAAAACGTTCAAATGAAGTCCAAATCATCATAGAAGTAAAGCAGTATGCACATTAGTGTTTATGGTAAATGGAGTGAAATAGCCAAGTAATGGATCATTGGAATGGCTGCAGGGGGGAGGCATCATTCGACCATGACTTTGTGAGGGGGAAAGGCGGCAAACTCAAAGACAGCCCCAGCTGAACTATACCTCCCAACTGTCCAGATTTTCACAGAATGAATAGATTTTTGCTTCTTATTTTTGGTTTGTTCCTCATAAAATTTATGGTTTTCTGGCAAATCATTTAGAAATGAAGTCACTAAATAATGACACACTGAGTTTCAGACTTCACAACCTTCAGAAAAATGCATGCTAAAGTAAGACCTGTTATTCTATCAACTAACTGTCTCAGTTTATACAAGAGCAATTTTTAGCACTGTTTATATATTTCCCCAAAATATTTGGCCTTGTCCAGATTTATTGCATTAACACGTTGAGAGGTACATGCAAATAAATTGCTTTATAGAATTAGGCATAGCCAAACCTATCAACTGTCCCCGATTTTGGCTCAAAATGTTGCTCTTCCCCTAATAATCCCTCCGCAAAATAGCAATTTTGGAAGAAAACATGGAGGGTTTACAATTAAGAAATAACTGTAATAATCAGAGTTATAGATTACTTTTATTTCACAAATGCATGTAGATTCTTTTATTTTGTCAGCTGCTCATGTTAGCAGTACTAATATTTAAAAAGTGTCCCTTCTTTGACAGGTTCCCAGCTGTATTGTGTGGCTATTTTATATTTTTGCATCACATTTTTGGTCCATTTTTCACAAAATTGTGTTTTTTTTGGCAAATTAGTGGCAAATCATTAAAGACTGAAGTTAGAAAATAATGAAAGACATTTGAGTTTCAGATTTCATACCCTTCAGAAAATTCATACTAATGCAAGACCTACTATTCTATTATGTTTCTAAGTTTATACGAGCAATATTTAAAAATTGTCCTTATTTTTGGGTCTTTGTCCCATTTCTATGTACAGCTTTGTCTAGATTTCTTGTTCTGAGGTTGAGAGGTATGATAAATGTGTCAGGGCCATCACAATCAGCCAGAGACATTTCAAATTGTGGCATACTTGTTGCACCCCACTCCCCTATGTAGTGACTCTGGATGTGTCCAATCAAGGCAAGGAGCAGTTATGCAGTGTAAATGTGCAGAGTATCCCCCCATCCAAGCTAGACACAAGTACCACAGTGGCTTTTCATCTGTCCTTGATTTTGCAGAATGGTCTGGTTTTTGTCATATTTCTGTATTGTTGATTTATGCTTATTACTCAAAGTGCCTGTTGCTCTGTGTTTAAGTAGCAGTGCTTTAATGACCATCAGGTAAGCTTGTCTGAGATCGTAAGATGCAAGTAAGCTTTAATATGCATACTGTTAAAGAATTGCCAACATTGAAAGCCTTTCTGTTGTTGCCATGCAGATAATACTTAACTAGATAATGTATAAGCCTTAGGTATTGAAATGCATATGACAGTATTTGTAATAAAGGACAGGATTACATTATTTTAAGAAGCTCATTACACTTGTTGGAGACTTCCAGTCATCTCTGCAGGCTTTACCCGTAAACTAAACAGAATGCCAGTCATGTGTGGTCCATAACCTGTACAGTAATCCTTTAAGCAATGTATCTTGAGCTTGTTTATTGTTTGCTTTTCATTTATTACTTTGATCATGTTTTCCCCATGAAGCAAGTAGATAGTTGTCAGGCAGCAGGTCTTTTTTGGATAAGAAACATTTTTACAAGAGGGGGCTTCACAGAGATTGCTACTTTCAGCATGTTACTTGGTACTTTAATAAAGCTGAATATAAATTATAATTAGAACTGCAGTGCAAGGAGAAGTGGTTTGCACTGAGTGCTGCTTGTTTTTCTTATACTTGATTTTGACTGGCATTCCAGTAATGTATTTAAAAAGTAATTTATTTTTTCATGCCTCACAACCTTTTTGTTTCCATCTAGATATTAAGCTGTCATGCAGCCAATGCATTGAAATATTTTTATTCTTCTACACTTCATTTTGTCTTGATTGGACTCTCATAATGACGGGTTGGCACACAGGGCAGTATATTTAATTAAAGTTATTTTTTTTTTGGTTTTGAGCATAGCCCCTCCACTTTCTAGATGGCCACAACCCTTCCCATTGACCCAACCCATTCAGCTGTCTCCTGCAACCCCCCTTTGATTTGAAGTCACCAGCCGACACTGATTGTAACACACTGACATAATGCTAGTTCATTTATTCTAACTTTAATCTTATCACATTAGGAACAGTTTCACTTCTAGTGTGCAAATCATTTTTTACACTTTTACTACTGGCATTATTTTCACTATTAGACATAATTTAGCTATGTTACCTGTCTTCCCACATTTGAAATATATTAATACATTACTTGCTACTTTTGGTTTCATAGAAGACTGCATGTTTTATTGCAATTTTAGACTTTGAAGTAGGCAGTTCAGTTTTAAATAATGTGTTATAAACTAATAAACACTTAACTAAATTTAATAACATGTCAGATTTCTTGGCATCACTTTGCAATACCACTTTTTAATAGTACTAGGTAATACCTTTTTTAAATCTGTATTCTGCTAGAAAGTCTAACATCATCATTTCACTGTTGCTATTCATAGGTTCATAGGTAAGTACTAGGCTAGTTGCCCTTGCATGCCATTTTAAGCCTAGCCAATTTCCCTTTTTGTGCTTGAAATAATATATCGTATTTAGTTATAGATTGGCCTTACCCATCCCATAGTCAATAATTATACATTACCCCTAATGAGAATAACTGGGATCATACTATAGGTAATTGGAGAGGACCCATCATGGGATAAAGCATTTAGGAGCTGCCTCTGTCCATTAGTAGTACAGGGGGCTTCACTGGTTCAGAATTTACCTGGGTTGTCTTCTTTTAGATGGTTCTAACAAGCTATAAAGGATAAATGACTTTAATGAATAATTTAAGAAGACAATGAGGAGATTCAAGAGAAGTTGTAATAAATATTAACAAGACATTGGAAAAAAAAACAGTACAAAATAAATACAGGAACCCAAGACAAAAGATACATTCTTACCATACTGGTTGACCTGTGAGTGGAAGCTTCTCACAGAAGTCTAAAATTAAGAATTTCTTTTTTTGCTAAAGCTCTTATGGATAATTAAGAATGTTGGACTGTACTACAACATCAGAGTAAATAAGAAACCATTTGCAGGCATAACCATTGCTCATGGCTGGTAGTCTTTTCTTTTCGTGCTCTTTTTATTTAGTTATTTATTATTATTTTTTTCCCCTGATTTCATGGAAAGTTCAACTGGGCAAAGCTAATGATAAAAATATACTACATAAAACAGAGGTATAAATAATTCAACAGGTGGTCCGTCAAGTTAAATACACTATATACTGTATTTACAGCATGCTAAAGACATATATAACTAAAGAACATTCAGCATTATTTTACAATTTAGGTAAAGTCGGACTGAAATTTTAGTACACAGACAGCAAATATGACTCACAGTTATTCACTTACCTGTACACAGAAGACAAAAACATGAGGTTTTTATAATATTTACTTGATTTGGCTGTGTACGGAGGGGACTTAGTAATGATGCTAGTACAAGGGAAGGATTATTTTGTTGATAGGTACAATTGTACTGAGATTTTAAAATATTGAAGGGAAATGGTTAGAAGATGGGGGCTTAGTAATGAGGGTGTTACAACTGCAGGACCATTTTGATGACAGGTATGTTTTCAATGAGATTTTAAATTGTAGACAAGATGAGATACTTTTGATGTTCATTGGGAGAGAGTTCCACAGTGTAGCAATGTATACAGAGTCTAGGCAGCCACCATTATGATTCTTAGATTTCTGAGTAGATACTAAGTGTTGGTTCAGAGAACATAATTCTTTGTGGGGTGAGTACCAGTTTAATAACTAGATGGTAGCAGGGCATTTTGACACTAACTCCAAGTGACCATAAAGCTGTCACCTGCACCCACGCAATCAACCTATCCTGCTCAGGGGTATAGCAAGTAAATTAAATTCCAATTTGTACTCAAAAAACTCTTAGTGCTGTCCCCCTTAGACACCTATCACTTAAAAATGGACATATCTCTAAAAATGCTATCCCCAAGTACTTAATAAATGTAAGTAACATTTCAGTTGTTCCCCCCTAAACTATTAAACTATTGTTTTTAGATTAGTAATATTGTATCTGTTGTTAAAGGCATTCATTTAGACAACTGTAGATATAATATGAATTGAAAAAAGCCATGAAGATGTGATGCTCAGGAAAAAAATGTATTCAGTGTGATGGCCTCCTCGGCAAGATGATCGCCACAGACAACACCAGGTAAACAACTTTCAGACTGGTGCTATTGGGAATAATTCTATTTCTAACAACAGAGCCAACAACTGTATTACATTGACTAGTTGGCCTAATCAGGCACTGTAGGCATTGGCAGAACTTCTGTGTACACAGGCTGTATGGTGTCCCAATCTATAGACAAATTAGAAGGCATACTAAGTGTTGGAAGTTACAAAATGAAAATGGTTATTTTTTGGAATGTCTTAAATTGAAGGTGGTACCTAAGGGGTTAAGGAACTTGAAATTTCCTAATGGTATCACCATGGACTCCTTCCTATATAAAGAGCTGGTTGAACTACTTGATCGTCATGGGTTTGAGTTGATTGAGATTTTAATCAAGCATAACCTATGCAACACTGACTCTTTGATAAAAGAAGCCATGGACTTGGATAAATGCATTACGCAGGATGTGGCTTTTAATTTTAACTTGGATAAATAATAGCACGTTTTTCAAAATTGATAAGTTGGTATCTGACAACAAAGCACGTACAGAGAAAAAAATTGACTCGTGATCGTACTGCTTATGCTAAAGGGACTGTGTATCCTAAGCCTCAGGGGGATAATGGTAACTATGTAAGTCCACAGGAACAGGTCACTGTAAATGGACAGCAGGAAACCCTTGATATTCAGGCTCCCCCTTTGACGATCAGAGAGAATCCAGAATCATCAGAACGTGATAAGAAATTCAGCCAATCATAACTGGGGGGAGGAGAGATATTATATACGACATCACAAAATGGAAAGTGAAAAGTGGGAAGAGATGGAATTAAGTGTATCCTTGTTTTCTTCTGGATCTGAGGAGTTTATTATTCACAATTATGGACCTGGTATTATTATCAATTGTACAGGTGAATTTTCCTTATACAATTATTCCTGTAAAAGATTATGATATGAGTTTAGTAGACCTTTTAAGTAAAGGTCAATTTTTTGTTCCCAAAATATCCATGTTGTGTCATACCTGTGAAGAAAACATTTTTTTTCCATTAAAACATAATTTCAGAGTATAAATGTATGCATTACTTCTTAGATATGACAGACAAATATAGTGATACAGATATAAATGTTTATTTACAGCCCACTGGGACCTTTTAGGCACTAGGCTGTTGAGAAACCTTTCTGTGACAGTGTCAGTTGCTAGTAAAGTGCAAAAGTCTGAGTTAAAGCTAAAATCTTTCCTTTCTTTCACTCAGTTTTTGTTTTTTAAAGGAGTAATTACTGGTAATATAGTGTCTCTATTTACTGACAATAATGTTGGCCTTTTATTTCTTTTATGTGGTAGGGTCCTGGACTCAATAAAGTGTTATGCTTAGCTGTTCATCTTTACTAACACCCCCTGTCCTCTATAAAAGGTAGATTCAATAACATCAGCATATCTTTTTTCTGGATTTCTTCTCTTTGTCATGCCTTCTTTTGATTTCTTTATTCATTTGTTCTCTGTGTCAGATCAGGTAAGGTATCTTGTTCCTAAAGATATGTTTGAAGAACAGGATGAATAACACAGTTTCAAAAGTAGGCTGTACAAAAGTTCTGTCGGTTTTTGGTGGGCTGTCTAGCTGCATATCTCTCAATATGTCAAGCGTCTATCAGTGTGTGACACTGTGTGAAATGTCTGACAAAGGTAAAAAAATGAGGTGTATCAGTTCTTATAAATTCTGTGACCGAGAGCAGTGACATTTTCAGGATGGGCTCTTCTCCTTTAACTAGGATTAGGAACATAGTGATCATAACCTAACATGATACATTCAAAGGGATAATGCTGGCATCTGAGAAACAGTAAAGGTACTTATGAGCATAACAATGAATCAAAGAATTAGTAGTAAAAAAACAGGACTCTGTTATCAGTCTAATACAAATAATTAATGAAAATGTTATTTATACAACTAGCTTTAAAAAAACATTACACATAAGGATTAGATAAAATAAGATACAACAAGCTATCTTGGTTGCCTGTAACAGCTGCAAACAGACATAGTCCACAGATGTAAAGTGGTCATGGATTTTCTTTGAATTTAGGGTAGCCAAGCTATTTATGAGCTCATGTAGGATGGAATTCCAGTTTGATGAAAACTATATTGAAACTGCAAAAGAAATTACAATAATGGAAAGTGAATGTAATGAATATAGGAAAATGTGTATGAAGAGGCAATAATAAATCATTATTATATAAATCATTGGAATGATTTATCATTGTATAAATCCCTGTGAGGATTTATGGATGGAGGTAAAAAATTGCAATAATAGAAAGAAGAAAGAATTAGTGATCTTACAGAAATATAAGATTTGTGTGTGTGTGTGTGTGTGTGTGTGTGTGTAGGCTTCTACTGAACAAGTCAGCAGTTAAAGGCTCAATACATTATAAAACTGTAAGAAAAAGATTGCATAATATATATCAAGCAGAAGAAACAATTAAACATGTGTTTCTGTTGTATGAAGTTGAATGCTAAAAAAGTAGTAAAGCTGTTAAAGATGAAAATTATGAAATGATTAATAAATGTTAATATGGATATGATTTTATACAGCCCCTGACAGAAATGCCATCAAGTGAAAAGATGAAATGCACAAAATAACATATGCTGTAATTTGGAATATCTGAATACTAGCAATAAGGAATTGTTATGTAATAAGAACTGGATATAAGCAGATAGAAGAAAAAAGTAAAAAGTAAATTTTCTTTTGTGGAAAAAGGAGCTTAGAATGAAAAAAAAAAGAATGTGTAGGATGAAAAATATAATTTTTGTGTAGATATTTTATGGTACTGATTTTAATTCTGTTGTAAGATCTGTTTCTTATAGGATCATAGGAAGTTACTAGCTTATCGACCTGGAGGTCATTTCAAGCCTAGCCGTTTCATCCCACTGTAATACCATAGACACTCTAGTCAATACCTAGCAGAATTCTATTTAGTAATGACTGCCCATGTCCAGGAGGGTTGTGGGTGCTATCCCCAGTAAGAATTTATGGCACCCATCCACTTATCCAGGTTCCTTTTCAAAAGTGTCACATAGGTGCTCTGCTTCACATGAATTGGCAGTCTATTCCAAAGATGTGGCAATCGCTGGGAGACAAATCTGTCTTTTCAGTATGTCCTATTCAAGTTAAGTCGCAGGCCATATTTAGGTCCCTGGAATGGGTAGCTCTAGTCCAGTTTGATTTAAGGATGTGCAGCAAATTCATTAGGTTTGGGTCGGAGATTGCTCTGTAAGCCAGGCATAAGTCTCCCCTAAGAAGTCTATATGATATATACCCACATATACATACACACATACATATATATATATATATATATATATATATACACACACACACACACACACATATATACATACACGCATACATATATATATATATATATATATATATATATACACAAATACATATTTTTAGTCGGTCTGTGTAGGGCACATACTGGAATCTCTTGATCTTTTTAGAAACCTATGAGATCTCTCCAGTTATGTTCTATTTTAAATAAAGAACCCTTACGCTTTCCAAGAGATGTCCAGGCATCTTTTATATCCACTTAAGTTACCAAAATTTCAGGCAGATGGAAACTCAATTTATCTTAATAACAATGTGGTTAGTCTGATAAGTGAAAAGATGATCAGAAAAGAAACAGCAGCATTTTTATTCTAAAATTGTTAAACAATTTAGTGGGAGAATTTTAAAAAGAAGCAGAATCTAAGACAGTAATCCTTTGTTTTGTTTGCATAGTAGAATTGGTAGTACATTGAACTGATTTTAATAGTGGCATAAGATTACTTACATTATGTAGCCAAAGACCATTAATGTCAGTTTAATACTGCCACGTCACATTCTACTGCATGACTTATTTTGTAAGTCAGTGAATTCACTTTAATACTGCACCGCATACCCTGAATTGCATTACAAAATTTGTAGTACACTTAAATCGGTAGTAAGTAGGGTAGTGAAAATAAAACAGAAATCAATGCAATGTGATAAAAATGTACAAAATACAGATGAGTGTGGTTACAAAACAGTTACAGGAAGCTAACTACACTCATGCTTGTCTTCACGTAGTCTGAAAAACTAAAAAAAAATGTTTCATGAAAAGAATGGCGACATTCATAAATAATGCAACTGAAAAGGGATCACCAAAGCTGGCTGGAAAAGCAATGATTAAGGATGAAGAATATCACAAAAGGCATACTTTAGCAATTAGCATATAAATCAAAATGTCAAATAGGAGCAACTATTGTAAAAGGCTGTGGGGGTATTTAGAAAAAGTGGCAATGACATGGAGCAGTGCTAAATTTCAAAGATGTTAGAGCACAATAAAGCTTGATGTTGCCTAGCTATGCAATAAGATCACCATAGTGCCAATATTTTGGGAAAATAGCTGCAGAGTAAATGACAGCAGCCACATTACTGGCAACAGTTGCACCACTGAAGTTCCGAAAAGTAGTTGTATTGTGGGCAGTAATGTGACTGATGTGACAAGAACAGTAAGGGAGTGTGCCTGAGGCCATATGTGCAACAAAGCTCCTTATAGGTGCAACATGGGTACTGTAAGCAAGCCACACAGGGCCAGCACAGCAAAGTGGCAACTCAGTTTTTCATATAAATGGAGGGTAAATTGGGACATAGAAAGGCAGAAAATGGGTAAGAGCAAGCAAAGGAACACACAAAGGGTAATCTGAGGGAAGGCACATGGGGGTTGGCATTTTTTATGTCAAGTGTCTATTGTACATTTTGTAAAGAGAAGGGGATATGGGTAAGATAACAAGAGGCATGCGCTGGAAGGAAAGAGGGAGTATGGGAATTAGAAGGGCTAAACAAATAAACATACAATGTTGACAGAGACCGACAAGGGTGATAAAGGGACAATAGTAGAGAGGGACAGGCATACAGATGGAGGACAACTGGTGATGAAGAGGGCTGGACTACACAGCATGAGTGCCACATAGGGAAAGAGAACACCATGCTGAGGGTCATGGCACGGTTCAGTGAGCCTGCCTAACTAGCACAGAACAGACCCCATAGAAATGTGTCACCCCCCCCCCCCCCCATGGCTAACATCAAGGATGGCCCTACCCCTGACGGCCCAGTTGTTGAGGTTGGATAGTTAAGCTACTTTATTAGCCACATCAGGTGGTACTCTAGGGTACCAATTTGGCAGTCCAGCTGACAGTGCACCTCTGATATGACTAGCTACTGCACCTGATTCCTTGTGATCATGGCAGAACTCTTTTGGTCACAATCAGAAGAGGAGCTTTCATCTCTTTAAAGAGGTGTTCATGGAGGTCACTAGTGACCCCCTCCAGACTGCCTGCATCAAGGAAACCTTTGTTTCTGCGAGGCAAGTGTGGTGATCATTAGTGATCAAACAACAGGTTCATTGGCTGCAACAGACCCAGACAGCCACTGCCACTTTATGACTTGCACCACAAATGAACCTTTAGATGGAGGAGACAAAAACAGATATGGAAAAAATACAAGACATTAGTATATCTATGACAAAGAATTTCGGCTGCATATGACAAACATGGACATGGTATACATACTGCACCAGCAGGATAGACTGCCAGACCTCCTTAGACAGGCCTCCCTGTTGAAAGCTATCTACTCAAATAAAATAAAGCAGAGACAATTAAATGCAATGTAATACTGCCAATAGAAGACAAAGAAACCAAAAAATCCATAAAAATAAAAAACCCATAAATATCAAAACAAGTTATATTGAATGCTTACTGTAACAAGCTGGGTCACTCTCTCTAATTTCTACCTCCCACTAGTACAGCAGGCCAGGGTGGAACCTCTGCAAGTTTTTATAGTGATGCATGCAGTGCTCATCATAGGTCTCAACCTCTTGAGGTCAATGCAGAACGCAGATCCTGACAATATGTGATAAAGAGGCAAAATGTGGAACACCATATTTTCACATTGTGTGAAAGCATACCATTTCCATGGTGCCAAACTGAAGTGGTGTTTCAAGCAAAATCAATATTTGATGAATATATCAACCAAGAATTAACACTGTGTACATGAAAAATTCAAAACACAATGTGTAACTGAAGTCAAAAATGCATTGTATAATTAGAAAAATACTACCATAACTAAGTATGCAATCAAGCAAAAGCAGCAATTCTGCATAAGACTGAGCTCTCATAAAGTACAGTTGTGAACACTTACCATAAAAGTAGATGTTCGAGTGTATTCACTGTTGCAGTCATTACATTTGGGTTATCTGCTTGCAAGTTACCTTCAGTTGGCCTGATTATCAAAGTCTTGGGTCCTGCGTCGGTTGCTGTCCCATCTTCTTTTACGCCAGGTAGTCAGGGGTATAAAGCATGCAGCCGAGGATATTTTATCAGTTTTTCTTGCCCCAGATGTCAGGTGTCCCCATAATGGGAAGCAATTGTATACAAGGTTACATCTCCAACAAAAAGCAAATACATCAGAAAGCTTTAAGCATAGTAAACAAGAACAGAGGTATATACAATATCAGTCAGGGGACTGGAGGGAGGGTAACCAGGATTGCAACAGTGAATACACTTGAACATCTACATTTATGGTAAGTGTACACAACTGTACTATTTTCCTCGTGTTTCACTGTTGCAGTCATTACATTTGGGTAGATTCCCAAAGCTAAGGTTGGGTGGAGGAATTTAAATAGAATTAGGACCAGCTATAATGCCCTGCAAGACTGCAGAGGCAAAACCAGCTCTGGATTTAGAGAAAATTGGCAAATGATAATGCTTGGTGAAAGTATGTACAAAACTCCAGGTAGCAGCTTCTAGAATATCCCTTGTAGGTATGTCCCTGAGAAAGGCTGCAGAGGTAGAGGCAGCCCTGGTCGAATGGGGTCTGATGCCCTCTGGGATGGGTTTTCCATGGTGCTTATAGCAGAAATGAATGCAGTGGCCTATCCATTTTGAAATGGTTTGCTTTGAAATAGCTTTCCCCTCTGTCCCTGCAGCAAATGCCACCAGCAGCTGTTCAGATTTCCTTTAAGGTTTAGTCCTGTCCAAGTAGAATCTAAGTTGTCTGTGCACATCTAAGGAGTGCAGTATCCATTCCCCTTTGTTCTGTGGGTTAGGAAAAAAGGGTAGGCAAATGAATGGACTCATTAAGAGCCACACTGGATACCACCTTGGGCATGAAGGAAGGATTGGTTCTGAGGGACACTCTGTCCGCATGAAAGATGATGAAAGGCTCTACTGCCATAAGGGCCTGTAATTCAGCTACCCATCTTGCAGAAGTGATTGCTAAAAGGAAAGCTGTTTTCCAGGAAAGGAATTTTAAATCTGCAGTAGCAGCTGGCTCGAAAAGAGGAAGAGTGAGTTTCTCCAAGACAAAGTTAAGGTCCCAGGCAGGAGTTGGCACTCTCCTGGGTGGCCTTAAATTTTTGGCCACTCTGAGGAACTGCTTGAGCAGTGGGTGAGAGAAGAGGGGAGGCTCTGTGTTATAATGAGCTGAAGCTGCTGAGACATGGATTTTGATGGAGGAAAAGGACAAGCCCTTATGAAGAATCTCTGTCAAATATTGTAAAATCTGAGGCAAATTGGGCACTGCTACACTCATCCCTTGAGTTTGGTTCCAGGTACAAAATCTTTTCCATTTTGCAGCATGAGATTTTCTAGTACTAGGCCTCCTAGCCTTCAAAATGATATCCATCATTGATTTGCTGAGGGGTGGTAAAGGAGAAATTAGGTAATTAGCCAGGCTGCTAGGTTCAGAGTTTGCAGCTGAGGGTGCAGAATCTGGTTCCCCTGCTGAGACAACAGGGAAGGAGTCTGAGGCAGGTGCCATGGGGCTAAGCGTGACACACTGCGCAGGAGGGGGTACCAGTGATGTTGTGGCCAGTCTGGTGCAATTAAGATCATCCTTGGCTTGTCCTGTTTGATCTTTAGTAGTACTTTGGAGAGCAGAGGCAGAGGAGGAAAGCCATAAACTGATAGGTTTTTCCAGCTGAAGGATAGAGCATCCACTTTCCAAGCTAGTTTATGGGGAATCCTTGTGCAAAATTTGTCCAATTGATGGTTCTGGGGGGAGGCAAACAGATCTATATCTGGGGTCCCCCATTTTCTTGTCAGCATGTTGAAAATCGTTGGTTCCAGTTTCCACTCATGTGGGTCCATAAGGTTTCTGCTTAGTCCACCTGCCAGTGTATTTAGTTTTCCTGGCAGGAATTGAGCTTGTAGATTCACTTGGTAGCTCAAGGCTGTGTTCCAGAATGCCATGGCTAGTCTGCAGAGGGGGTAAGAATGGGTACCCCCCTGCTTGTTTATGTACCACATGACCGTGGTGTTGTCCGTCTTTACCATTAGTTGTCCTGGAAGAATGTGGTCCTTGAAGGCTGTCAGAGCATTCTTGTACAGCTAACATTTCCTTTTGATTTATGTGTAGGTGCATTTGACTTGGGTTCCATTTGCCCTGAATGCACTTCCCTGCCAGGTGAGCCCCCCATGCATAGTCTGATGCGTCTGTTGTCAAGGTTTGGGCGGCAGGGGGTAGTGTGAATGATAGTCCCTTGTTTTGGTGGCAGGCCTCTGCCCACCAAAGGAACTCTAGAGGTAGGCAAGGTATGATAGGAATCATTGCTTCTAGATCCTGTGAATGTTAACACCATAGGCTTTTGAGATACCATTGCAGTTTCTTCATATGTAGTCTTGCATATGGAGTTAGAAGAATGCAGGAGGCCATGAACCCCAAGGCTTGCAGTATTTGCCTTGCAGATAACTGGGCTTTTTTGGCCACTTGTTTGAAGTAGGTTGTCAAAAGAATCTGTTTCTCTGGCGTGAGGAAAGCCATCTGGGAAGTTGTATTCAAGCTTGCTCCCAGGAATATAATTTGTTGACAGAGTACCAGGTGTGATTTCTTTTCATTTATGGTGTACCCCAGACAAGTCAATACCCTTTGAACAAAGGCCAGATGATTCAAAATTATGCCTTGGCTTTCTGCCTGAATTAGACAATCATCCAGGTATGGGTATATTTGAATAATTCTTTGCCAGCAAAATGCAATGACTGGAGTTAGGCACTTTGTGAATACCCTGGGTGCAGTAGATAAGCCAAAGGGCAGTGCAGAGAACTGATAATGTATGAATCCTGCCTTGAAGCATAGGTATCTTCTGCAAGACTCCCTGATAAGGATGTGCAGGTATGCTTCTTTTAAGTCTAGTGTTGCCAGCCATGCATGTTTGCATAACATAGGAAGCAGCTGGTGAAGAGTCAGCATCTTGAATTTTGGAATCACAAGAAAGGTATTTAGAGTAGAAAGGTCCAGGATAGGACACCATGTATTGCCTTTTCTGGGTACCAGGAAAAGTCTCAAATAGAAACCTTGTCCCTTTTCCTCTTCTGGTACCAACTGAATAGACCCCATGTTTAAAAGGGAGAGTACTTGATTCTGGGCCTCTGCCCACTGATTTGGGGGTAGATCTGGCCACCTGCTTGGTGTTGGTAAGGTGTGGAAGTGAAATCTGTATCCCTGGGACACTATATTTAAAACCCATTTGTCCTGGGTAATGAGTTCCCAGTTTTTTGCATGCAGACCGATCTTTCAGCCTAAAGGTGCATTCAGTTGTGAAGTGCTTGGAAATTTTAAAAGCCAGTCATTGCAACAG
This sequence comes from Protopterus annectens, assembly GCF_019279795.1. Taxonomy (NCBI): domain Eukaryota; kingdom Metazoa; phylum Chordata; order Ceratodontiformes; family Protopteridae; genus Protopterus; species Protopterus annectens. The sequence continues at coordinate 17,313,014 of NC_056751.1, forward strand.
TTTTCCATAGTGTGGAGTCTTACTACTCCCTGATTTGGGTGTGGAAATCCCCCACTTTTTAGTCTTGTGTGTCCCCTGGGACTGAAACCTGGGGTTACTGCTGTCTCTGGGTTTGGCTTGAAAAGACCTGGAAGGGGCTGGAAAGGACCAATTCTTAGAGGGCCAGTGCCTACTAAATCTAAGAGGCTGAACTTGTAAGAAATCTTTAACAGTTTGCATAGATTTAGCTTTATCTTACATCTTTTTAAGAACTTCCTCAGCCTTGTTGCCAAACAGGTGGTCCTGATTTAAGGGAGCATCCAGCAATTTAGCTTTAACAAGATCAGGCAAAGATTGCTCCTTAAGCCAAACATGCCTTCTGAGCACAGACCAAGTAACAGCAGCCCTGCAAGAGGCCTCTAATGAATCAAATCCACATAGCAAAGTATGTTTACCAACCTGTTCAGCAGAATGCATTAAATCCTGTAATTCTTTATTTTCCACACGATCAAGAATCAACATCATTATCTGCAATCCAATAACATGTTGCTGATACTTTAACATATGAAACTGGCAGTTTAAAGCCCTAATGGCCAAGGTTGCAGAAGTGTAAACCTTCTTACCCCATCTATCCAGCGCCCTGAAGTCTCTATCAGAAGGGGCAGGATTTTTAGCAGTAGAAACCTTAATGCCCTTGGACCCCTGTGAAATAGTCTCTGGATCCGCAATAGGATTTTTAAAAAGGAACTTGTGTGACTCAGGGACCCTGTAATATCTGTCAGGTTTTCTGGGAGCAGGAGGCAAGGAATCAGGGGCTAAACTAGATTCCGAAAAAGCATCATCAACAATGTCTAGTACAGGAGGAATAGCTGAAGGCCTATGCTGAGGCAGGAGTAAGAAATCCCTAAGCCTCTTTTTTGAATCAGAAAAATCCTGGCTTTCCCAGTGGAAATGCTCCCTTAGAGTATGTAAGGTTTCATCAAAAGAAAAATCCTGTGGAAGGGAAGCAGAGGGAATAGAGTCCTCTGCATCAGAATCCTCATAAGTAGATAAGGGCAAATCCGTACCATCAGAAGAATCAGAAAAAACAGAATCCTGGTCAGAAGATTCATAAACAACTTCAGTCCTAGGCCTCTTAGAAGGGGGGGGGGGGGTTGGCTTCCCCTGATTAGAGTTATTAGATCTTCAGCCATTGTTATCATTTGTTTTTTAGGCAAAGAGGCCTGAGCATGTGGTCTGGGCATCGTTTTTTTAGGCATGGTTCGAGATTTAGGCCTAAGTGAAGAAGGAGGAGTTGGTTTAATATGCAAGTCCGTAGGCCTGAATACACCCTCAGAAGCCGGTGCCTGCACAGAGACTCCGGACCCATCCAAGGTAGAGACATCTGCAGGTTCCATAGTTGAAGCATTTCGAATGGGTCTCAGTAGAGGCCTGCGAATCAGAAGTAGCGGGTATCAGCGGCTGCGAAAGTGCCTCACTGAGTACTGGCGAACTGGCAACTGGCTTAGGAGTAGCGTTGTTGGCAGTTTTGGACCATGGCGGCCTGTCTCTGTCTTTATCTTTGCATTTTTTCAGAATCCCGGTAGTCGGATGGCTAACCGACGACATTTTTGGATAATTAAACCGAGAACCGAAATATTTAGAGGTGAAAATATACCGACAACGGATAGTGCGCTGATTAAATAAAGCACTAAACTGACAGCAAGGTACATCGTGGTCAGGGCCTTGGCAAGGACTACAGTACGAATGAAAATCTTTATGAGGTATTTGCTTTCCAGAAGTAATGCAATTATTAACTTTTACTGACATCGGTAAGGAGCAAGAAAAAGTTTTCCCAATGGGGTACTAGCTTTAGTTGAAGACTTCGGTTCTGTAACTTGAAAACGAAAATTTCAGGAGTCAGACGAATGGCACTTGTGAACTGCTTCTGCTTTGGGCACCACACATCAAGAAAGACTGGTAAAATTGCGTTGGCTGCATGCTTTATACCCCTGACTACCTGACGTCATGGAAGATGAGACAGCAACCGACGCAGGACCCAAGACTTTGACAATCAGGCCGACTGAGGGCTACCTGCAAGCAGATAACCCAAATGTAATGACTGCAACAGTGAAACACGAAGAAGATCCTATGCACCTTCTCCACCGAGCAATTACATTTCACATGATTTTCTAAATACCTCTCAAGTGTACTTCAGTATAAGGAATATTCTTCACTTTGAGTCTTAAAATGTCCATGTTCCTTGAAGTTCCACATTGAAAGGGTCAGTCACACAATTAGTACTAAAACAATTTTAGCAGATATTCACAGTAAATACTGAATTACATTAATGAATAACCATTACTTGTAAGCATAACGTGACTCATTTGTGCCATCCTGTGAGCTCCTAGCATACCTCTTAACCTCTTAGCACAATAAATCTGGACAAAGTTAAAAATAACAGGGAGGTGATGGCCCAAAACAGGGGCAGATTTTAAATATTGCTATTAGAAAGTTGCTAGAATTAACAGCATTTTCTGAATGATATGAATTCTGAAACTCCAAATGCCTGTCATTATTTAGTGACTTCTATCCTCATTGGTTCGTCAGAAAATCCCACATTTTATGAGGAACAGATCAAAAATATGATGCAAAAATATGGACATTCTGCCCAAATCTTGACAGTTGAGAGGTATAGCTCCTAGCTGAAGTTATTAGAAAGTTGTTCTGCCCTCGTACAGACAGTGGGGAAGGATAGCTTGAGCTGCAGTCCTGTAAACATAGAACACTTAAAGCTGCCACACCAAGTGTACAGTAGAATTCCCCTATCCTCTACAACACTAATAAACTATAGTACACAAAAGACTTAACTTTGATATTCATGGTAAATAATACTGAATCATATTACTCAGCAAACTAACGTGTTAACATTTTTTATTATTACAATTCCTAGTTGAAGTTATTAGTAAATTGTTTTGCCTTCCTACAGACAATGCAAACACTGAAAAAAATGCTTATATAATTTCCATACCCCTCTAAAAAGACTAAGCTGACAGACTTTGCCTACATCCCCACCAAATGTACAGCAATAAACTTTGCTATCCCTTAGAACACAAACTATAAAAATATATAGAAAAGTTTGCCTATTCTTTCCCCACTGTTCTAGCAAAGCCTGAACTAAAAATTAGGCACTTACCTGCAGCCAAGGATATACCACCCAAAGATATACATCCCCAGAGAATAAATCACTGACTATTTTGTGAGTACTGGCTTGCACACTGTACTGTAGTCTCCACTCTCCAATGGTCTTCTCTGTTCCATGATCTTAATATCCTTGTTTAATTCTGAAATTTTGCAGTCTCCAAAAGTTTGCCAGCTGCCGAAATAATCCATCTGTGACAGGAGCCTCCTGAATCCTAATGCTGCTATCCTCCTAAAGAAAAAAAACTGTTGTTGCCTTAAGTCCACAAAGAAAAGTAAAGTACTTACTGCAATGCCCTGTTTAAAGACACTGCAGTGGCACAAAAAGTGTAGCCCAGAAGTCACTTACTGATTGTTCATTTTTCTGCTTCTCTTGATTGGCTTAATTTGCATCAGTAGTCAACATCTGATTGGCTCATATTATTTGTATGCCAACTGGCTATTTTTGAAGTATATGAGTCAATTAGAATGTGCAAAGTGGAGTCAACATTCTTAATGTGGAACTGTGGAACTTTGTGAGCACTGTGCCTTTAATGTGGCACGTTCCGCATAATCTGGAGCACTTGGAAGGTGAGCTGCTCATTAGAGTGGGTGGTACTAGTGGCATCACTCACTGCCCTGGCAAGTTGGTGTCAGGCATTAACCTTGTATAAAGGACCATCATACTGGTCCAACAGACACTCTTGATAGTCCCTATGTAGTAGACAGAAAAAAAAAATCGTAGTTTCCTTCCTGCACCAGACAGGAGCCCTGCTAAACCCAGAACTTGAAGAGGCCATTACTATCAGTAGATTTTAATGAAGAGCAAAATTGTAGTACTGTATGCACAGCCACAGATTATGGTACCAAGGGATGTACATCATCTGGCAGCAGTGGTTTACTATTGAAGGTAGCACTAGCAAGTCACTGATATGATACCAGATGCCAATACCTAGGCCCAAGACACTGTCAAAGACAGGTCTGACAATGGAGGTCGAGAAACAACTCAAAGAGGGGAAAAAGTTCCTAGAATCACTCTCTGGGGCAGGTGAATGAATTCTCATACTTGGTAGTGGCTTGGATGTTGAATATGGGTTGGTGATGATTGCCCGAATGTCTGTATGGTATGCACAGTTAATAACAGCATGTACATTTCAAGTTGTACACTGACCCACATATGTGAAAATGAGTTATTCAGCAGAATACCTATGCACATCTCCTCTCCAGGTACATCCCAGACTGCAATTATAACAACCTGCATCACATATATGTGTACATATGCTGTTCATACAAGTGATCTGTACCAGCCTGTGGGCTATATTTTTTGGCAGTGAGGTGTATGCCCACATTGCCACAGCTGCAAAGTACAGTTGTGTACACCTACCATAAATGTAGATGTTCAAGTGTCTTCACTGTTGCAGTCATGACTGTAGGGTTCTCCCCTGCCAGCAGGCAGTCCTCGGTCAGCCAGAATCCCAAAGTCTGGGTCTGGCGTCGGCTGTTCAACCATGCTCCCTGACGTCAGAGCGCCAGGAGTACAAAGCTGACAGCCGACGCCATCTTCTCCAGTTTTTCTTGCCCCAGATGTCAGGAGTCCCAAAATGAAAAAGGTCCCATATCCTTTGCAAATACACCTCAGAAGAATGGTGAAACAAAGGAACCACACAAAAGTAAAAACAAGAGGGGATAGGAGGGAGGGAAACCCAGACTGCAACAGTGAAGACACTCGAACATCTACATTTATGGTAGGTGTACACAACTGTACTATGTTCATCGTGTTTTACTGTTGCAGTCATGACTGTAGGGTAGAATCCCAAAGCTGAAAGAAAGGGAGGTGGTCATAAAGAAGAAGGGGTGGCTAAAAGGCCCTGCAAGACTGCAGAGGCAAAGCCTGCCCTAGACTTAGAGTAGAGAGGTAGATTGTAGTGCTTAGAAAAAGTATGCACTGAACTCCAAGCTGCAGCCTCCAAAATGTCCTTGGTAGGAACTCCCCTGAGAAAAGCCACAGAAGTGGCAGCAGCTCTGGTGGAATGAGTCCGTATACTTCCTGGGATTTGCTTTCCATGGTGAGAATAACAAAATCTGATTCCATGAGCAATCCATTTAGAAATGGTCTGTTTTAAAATGGCTTTACCTTGGGAACTTGAAGCATAAGAAACAAACAATTGCTCTGATCTCCTGATATCCTTGGTTCTGTCCAGGTAAAAACGTAGTTGTCTGTGTACATCCAAGGAATGTAAGATCCTTTCCCCTTTATTTTGTGGAGTGGGGAAAAGGTAGGCAAGTGGATAGTCTGATTTAAAGCCACTTTGGAAACCACCTTGGGCATGAAGGTAGGATTAGTCCTCAAAGACACTCTGTCTTGATGAAAAATAATATAAGGCTCCACAGCCATAAGAGCTTGTAACTCTGAAACTCTCCTGGCAGAGGTTAGGGCTAACAGAATAGCTGTCTTCCAAGATAAAAACTTGATTGTCAGAAGAGGTGGCAGGCTCAAAAGGAGGCAAGGTCAGTTTTTCCAAAACATAGTTGAGATCCCAAGCAGGAATGGGAGGAGATCTAGGAGGTCTTAAGTTCTTAGCTCCCCTGAGAAACTATCTCATGAGCTGGTGGGAAAAGATTGGAGGGTCTGTATTATAATGAGCAGAAATAGCAGAGGCATGAATCTTAATGGAAGAGAAAGAGAGGCCCTTATGTAAGAGATCTGTCAAGTAAAGTAAAATTAAAGGAATATTCGGAAGAAGAGGATCGGAATCCTGAGCCTGCATCCAGGAACAAAATCTTTTCCATTTTCCTGCATAAGATTTTCTAGTACTAGGACGTCTGGCTTCCAAAATGACATCCATAACCTGCTTGGGTAGGAAAGAAGAAATCAAAGGCCCTGGATTAACCAGGCCACCAGGCTGAGAGTTCCGACATGAGAGTGTAGAACCTGACCCTGATGTTGGGACAGAAGGTTCGGAAACTGAGGTAAAACCCAAGGGGGCTCCAGACATAGGTTTTTTTTAGAGTTGGGTACCAAAACTGTCGAGGCCAATTTGGGGCCAGCAAGATTATCATCTTGGGCTTGTCCTGTTTTATCTTTAATAATACCCATGGAAGAAGAGGAAGAGGTGGAAAGGCATATCCCGAAAGGTTCCTCCAACTGAATGATAGGGCATCCACTTTCCAAGCTTCTTTGTGGAAAGTCCTGGTGCAAAAATTCTGTAGTTGATGATTGAGGTGGGATGCAAAGAGGTCTATGTGAGGACATCCCCAGACTGCTGTTATCATCCTGAATATTTTGGTGTCCAGCATCCATTCGTGTGGATCCGAAAGGTTTCTGCTCAGACTGTCTGCCAGGAAGTTTAGCTTCCCTGGTAGAAACTGAGCTTGAAGGTTCAGATTGCAAGCTAGAGCTGTGTTCCATAGATCCATGGCTAGTCTGCAAAGGGGGTAGGAATGAGATCCCCCTTGCTTGTTTATGTACCACATAACTGTGGTGTTGTCTGTCTGTATTAGTAGTTGTCCTGGATGTAAAAGATTCCTGAAGGCCAGTAGAGCTTCCTGGACGGCTAACATTTCCTTTAAATTGATATGCAGGTGCTTCTGATCCTTTGTCCAAAGGCCCTGCAGACAGTTGCCCTGAAAATGGGCTCCCCAAGCATAATCCGAGGCATCCGTGGTTAGAATCTGAGTGGCAGGAGGCAGACAGAAGGGTTTCCCTTTGTTTGGAGTACATGCCCTGGACCACCAAAGAAATTCCTTTTGAAGGCAAGGAAGGACGGAGATCAGTATGTCTAAACTGTGGCAATGCTGAGACCATACACTTTTTAGGTACCACTGTATTTTCCTCATGTGTAGTCTTGCATATGGTACGAGAAGGATGCAGGAGGCCATGTAAACCAGAGCCTGCAGGAATCTCCTTGTAGATAGCTGAGTTAAAGTTGCCAAGGTTTTGAAAGTTGAAGCCATCTGTTTTTCGGATGTTAGAAATGCCATCTGGGTTGTGGTGTTTAGAAGAGCACCCAGAAAAGTTATCTGTTGTGAGGGTGTCAAACTTGACTTTTTTATGTTTATAGAGAAAACCAGGAACTTGAGGAGGTTCTGAACAAATTCTAAATGCTGGAGTACAACATCCTTGCTGTCTGCCTGAATTAGACAATCATCCAGATAAGGGTAAATTTGAATTCCCTTGAGTCTGCAGTAAGCTACTACTGGAGCCAGGCATTTGGTGAAGACCCTGGGTGCAGTAGACAATCCAAAGGGCAGTGCAGAGAATTGAAAGTGCCTCGATCCGGCCTTAAACCTGAGGTATTTTCTGCGTTCCTGCCTGATGGGGAATGTGTAAATATGCCTCCATTAAATCCAAAGTTACCATCCAAGCATCTTTGGACAGCATTGGAAGTAGCTGCTGTAGAGTAAGCATCTTGAATTTTGGAATCTCTAGAAAGGTGTTCAAGACTGACAGATCGAGAATGGGTCTCCATGAGTTTTGCTTCCTGGGGACTAGAAAGAGCCTTGAGTAAAAACCTTGTCCCATCTCTGAAAGTGGAACCAGTTCTATGGCTTTCATAGCCAAAAGAGCTTCCACCTGGTTTAAGGCCTCTGTCCATTGATGTTTTGGAAGGTCTGGCCATCCGCTTGGCCTTGGCAGGGTATGAAAATGGAATTTGTAACCTCTTAGAACCACATCCAGAACCCACTTGTCTTGGGTTATATGAGTCCAATTTTGATAAAAAAGAGAGAGGTTTTCCTCCGAGGGGCTTCCAGGCAAGAAGTTCTGCAGCCCAACAGAGGGAATCATTGAGTTTGTTTCCTATGAGTTTGTGACCTCTCCTCTCCTCCCCTAGGGGTGGAAGCAGTCCACTGTCTTGGTCTATAAGAACCTTGTGTTTGAGGCCTTCCTCTGGAGCGTCTATATCTACCCCTCTGAGGCCTGTCTGAAGTGGGAAAGGACCAATTTTTAGAAGGCCAATTTCTGCTAAATCTTGGTGGCTGTACTTGTAAGAAATCTTTAACTGTTTGCATGGATTTCGCCTTATCCTCCATCTTTTTAATCACTTCTTCAGCTTTTGATCCAAACTAAACATTATGTTGAACAGGAGCATCCAATAATTTAGCTTTCACTTGTTCTGGCAAATTTTATTCCTTTAGCCATGCATGCCTTCTAATGACTGTGCCGGAGGCTGCAGCCCTACAAGAAGCCTCCAAGGCATCAAATCCACAGTGTAAACCATGCTTTCCAACTTGCTCAGTGGCATGCAGTAAGTCATGTAATTCCTTATCATCTGCACAGGCAGAAATGGAAGTAAGCTTTTGTTTTAAAACAGACAAGAGAAATTGCTGGTATTTTAGCATATGAAACTGACAGTTTAAAGCCCTGATGGACAAAGTAGCAGAAGTGTACACTTTTTTGCCCCATCTTTCTAAAGATCTAGAGTCCTTTTCAGTGGGAATGGGATTTTTGGCAGAAGCGACCTTAACTCCCTTAGGGCACTGAGAAATGGTTTCAGGGTCAGCAGAAGGGTTCTTGTATAAAAACTGGTGGGAATCAGGAACCCTGTAATATCTATCCGGCTTGACAGGAGCAGGAGGAAAAGAATCAGGGGTAAAATTAGCCTCCGAAAAAGCATCATCCACAATATCCAAAACAGGAGGAATAGCCAGGAGTCTAAGTTGGGGGAGAAGAAGAAAATCCCTTAGTCTTTTCTTAGATTCTGAATACTCCTGTACTTCCCAGTGGGTATGTTCCCTCATTTCATGCAAAGTTTCCCCAAAAGAGAAATCCTCAGGGGGAGAAGCTGAGGGAATAGATTCCTCAGCATCAGAATCCTCATAAGGAGGGAAAGAATATTCCTGGTCAGAAGAGGAAACTGAAGAAACAGAAGCCTGATCAGAGGAATCATAATAAACATCTTGCCTTGGCCTTTTATCTGGAGGGGGATGTGAACCCCTAATCATAGTAAGTAAATCCTCCGCCATCTTGAGTAACTGTTTCTGTGACTTGGGAGCCGGTTCAGAAGAGGCCTGTGTTGCAGTCTTTGATTTAGAAGGAGTCTTTTCCTTTGGCTTTGCCTTTATTATAAGCTGAGTAGGCCTGAAAACCCCTTCGGAAGCCGGTACCTGCACAGCGGCTCCGGACCCATCCGAAGGAGCATTGTCCGAAGGTCCTCCTGCAATAGAGATATTTAAAGGCCTTGTTGGCTCCTCATGAGAGTCCATTTCGGCCATTGGTTCTGAAATGGCCGACGACAGGGGCTGCAAATGCGCCTCATTGACGACGGCCGAACCTGAAGCTGGCTCTGCTTGTGAGCTATCATCAGATTTGGACCTCGGAGGCCTGTCTTTATCCTTGCGACGTTTGTGAACTCCGGTAGTCGGAACTGTATCCAATGACATTTTGTAGTTAAAGCGCCTACCGAAGTAATGAAAAGCAAAATCGTACCTTCGTTTAATTGTACGTTGATTGAATCTAGCACAAAACCGACAACTAGCTACGTCGTGGTCAGGGCCTAAGCAAGGAATACAGTAAGAGTGAAAATCCTTATGAGGTATTTGTTTCCCACATGAAATGCAATTATTAACTTTTTCTGACATCGGACTGGAGCAAGAGAAAGTTTCCCCAACGGGGTACTTAGCTTTGAGTGGAGAAGAAAGTCTTTGGACTGACGTTTAACAGAAAAAATCATCAGGAGTCAGCCGACCGGCACTTGCGAACTGCTATCACCGCATGGCAAGAAAGACTGGAGAAGATGGCGTCGGCTGTCAGCTTTGTACTCCTGGTGCTCTGACGTCAGGGAGCATGGTTGAACAGCCGACGCCGGACCCAGACTTTGGGATTCTGGCCGACCGAGGACTGCCTGCCGGCAGGGGAGAGCCTTACAGTCATGTCTGCAACAGTGAAACACAATGAACATCAGTTTTGTCAGGCGCTGCTGCAAGTTTCCTAAGTTGAAGCTGCTTCTATACTACCTGTATAACATGGCACACACTACAAATAACTAAATGCAAGTGTATTCTACAGTGCATCACTGGATATATTCAGGCAGTGGCAGTTTGTTTTCAGGTGTTTGAACACACACACACTCAACAGTGCTCTGTATTTGTGAATGAGCAATGCTGTACACTATCTCAGACATGATCTGGGAGTTGCAGACAGTGGTCATCAGCTATATTTCCAAGTCATATCCTGTATCACCTGCAACTCACAACACACAACAGTGGACACCATTTTGAATGGCCTGCTGCCTACCTCAATGAGAACAACATATCCTGGCTTGTGCACCTGTCAGTGTGTATGTGTGCCTGCCACGTAGATAGTCCTGTGGGAAGTCACACTGCATGAAATGGTGGTACAGGCCACATGTGAGCCAGATGTAGGAATCATAAGCACTACCTCGATGGCACACAGGCACATAGTATATAACACCCTGTGTATTGTACAGCACTTGGCGGCAGTTAGGTGTGGAAGACCTTCCAGCTTGTATACACAGATGGCATTGTGGAGCAGGTAAGACCTTGACAGCAGTGTGGATGCAAGCAATGGCTATCAGGACCTGGACTATGTTGTAGAATGCCTGCATATTGGTGGTTCTCTCCTCTGACATCCAAGGAAACAACATATGCTCCTCCAAATGCTGCAGCATCATGTCAAGGAACTGGTATAGGATATGTGAGGCTGATACCTGCTAAAATCCTAATGTTTTCCATACTGGATACTGACAGGTCTCTATAGCAAGGATGGCTAATGATGCACAAGCCTTTGTGTCCACTGGGATCGTCAGTCCATGCATCCCCTTGATTCCATGTGCGGGCAGCACATACCTACTAACTCCTGTATGATGTCGCTCTCCACACAGTAGTGATTGACAATGTCCTGTCATAGAAGCAATGATATGCCAGCAGCTGATGGACACATCTGCAGTGAGGAAGGTGACGGGATGCAGCATCATGGGCACTGACTTTGACAACTGCCACTAACGCTGCTCAGCTAGGACTGCTACCATGCCTAGAATAACAGCACAAGGGCAGTTCCCATACACTGAGAAATTCTGGAATTCGTTATAGATGAATGCATTAGCTCTCTAAATTTAGACATCCCTGAATCAGTGCATCATGTTTAATTTCATCATTAGCAAGATGATACTCATTTGTATTTTGCATTTATGCAGCCATTTGCATACCATACCATTCTACTTCTCAAACACTCTCTCAATGTGTTACCACTTATTACACTATTGCAAGCAATGCTATGCATTACTTGTTTCTGAATAACCCCCAAATGTTTCTGCTGTGGTAGAAAACACAAAACCAATCAAAGAATAGGACAGTATCTACTAGGTATTTAAAGTACTAGATGTGGGGAAAGCCACCTTTTCAGGCAAGTGACAATATATAAGATAATTGCCTTAAGGCAAGAGACTGCTTTTATATACACACACACACACACACACACACACATATATATAGATGCACTATTCACCGTAATAACACGTGAAGAAATTTAACACATAAAACACAGCACTTCTGCTCTATGTCTAATGTGGTACATGAAACTAATACAACAGCAAAAATATTAAAAATATATCGAAGCAAGTGTTTCGATTGAATGAAGAGAAATAAACTCCAGAACAGATATTTGAGCGCGCATTCATTCTTTATTGTATAAGAACTTCTTCAGAAATAAATACAAATGTTAAAAAACAGGTATATGTAGACAAATCATACAATGGAATTACAGGAGCAGCCTATGAGGTAAATCTAATTAGCATGTAAAAAACTCTTCTTTAGGATGTATTTACAATCTTAGCAATGTGTTGAACAAGCTGTGGGGCTTGTAAACTGCAGCCAAGCACCTTAGGCAAACAAAGAAATACTTGATTAAGCAATACTCTGTTATAAACAATGTTACCAGTAGAGCTAAAATAGCAAGTGAAATAATTAAAGATCAAAAAATGCAGTTTTTTTTCACAAAGTAAAGCCTGCTGAGTGTAGTAATGTATAAAATAACTGCTGTTGGTAGCTTTGTATGAGAAGTATATTCGTTGGAAAGGCAAAGTGTATGTAAGACCGTCAGTCGCATAACTAAAGTGGTGCAATGCTATCAGAGTGTAGTAGTCTGCAAAGGTTCACTGTAAAATAAAATAAAATGCTGCCCTTCTCTGTGAATCAACCTCGATTCTAGAGTCATAACTGTGGGTCATGCTAATGCCTGCACTTTCAGTCTACATTGTCCTTCTGTACGAAAGTGTAGTATTGTGTAAAGTGCGCACATTCAGACATGTAGCTGCTTAATAACTGCAGCCATTTGGTTTAAAGTCGAAATCCTAAATTTAAACTGTTGACGGACCAACGGGAAACAAGAAACCCTATACCCCATATATATATATATATATATATATATATATATATATATATATATATATATATACACACACACACACACACACACATACATATGTACATATCAGTAAACCAAAAAGTGCCAAGCAAAATAGCAATATGTGAGAGGAGGTGAAGTCACAGAGGATGATAGTTGACCCTGTATCATTAATGCACTATATAAACATAAACAGAGTACTGCATCTGTAAACCAAGTAAACACATTGCTACTGTAATAGGATATTACATAAGTAGTAGATTTATTGATGTTGTAAACATAAAAAATTGTTTCAAGTAAAATAATAAAACACAGCAAAGCTTTCGAGTTACAAAACTCTTTCTCAGTGCAATTACAGGTTCATAGTTTGGTACTAGGCTATCGGCTCTAGGGCCTATACAAGCCTAGCCATAACAATTCCCTGGCTATTTCTTCCAACAGTATTTACTTCCCTGGACCCCTGTCTAGCAGTGCGACTGAAGTGATCCCAGGGGTGAATTTCCTATCTTCCATCCAATTACCAAAGTTCCTTTTGAAGAGGGCCAAAGAGGCGCTCTGCTTGACATGTATGGGCAGTCTATTCCAGAGTCAATTACTCATCTCATTATCTTCACAATGTTCAAATATTTACATTAGCCAATCATACATATTCTTAAAATCACATGAATTATTAAATAGCTAAATGCAGTTAAAATAAAACAGCACAGTAAAAGGAATGCACACACACACACACACATACACACACGCATGCACACACACGCACGTGCACACACACACACGCGCACACACACACACACACACACACACACACATAAACAAGCCCAGGACCAAACAAAATAAACTTATAATAAAATCCAAATATAAATAAAGAATATATTACATATTATAAGTATTACTAATAACTGCGCTCACTATTAGTATACTAAATATTAAGATAAAAGTAAAAACAAATACTGCTTCTATACATATTGATGTCTATTTTTCAATATGGGCTTAAATACTATTGGTACTATTTAATCCTGGCATTTTATCAGCCCTGAAATAATTAATCCAGTCATAGTCAATCATCTCTGTTTGATTCACTTTCACTCTTACATTGCAACAGACAACTTGTAAAATCCTAAACTTAAACTTATGATCTGTTTAATGATTAAGTTTATCATCAGCAACTTGGGCTGGCTATGGGCACCGTGGTTGTGAACACTTACATTACTATTACTTTATCAAGGTAGGAATAGATTAAAGCTCAGGCTATTCTTTAGAAATATAGATTTAAAGCTACTGCATGGAAGTAATAGTGTAAGGGATGATTGTTTATGGCGACCAAGCACTTTTGTACCAAACAATACTCCAGCAGTGAAAGCATTCCAGGAAATGTGTGAACAAGAGATTTACGAATCTTTTTTAAAGAAAGAGCATTGTGAAAAATATTATAACTTAAAACCCGAAGAAAGAGAAGCTTTTAGTAAACACCTCACAGCAAGAGGTTCTCCGGTTCGATTCTCGGTTGGGGTGCCTTCTGTGTGGAGTTTGCATGTTCTCCCTGCGTTCGCGTGGGTTTCCTCCGGGTACTCCGGTTTCCTCCCACATTCTAAAAACATGCATCTGGAGCATTTCTCCCCGGGCCTCCGCTGAAAACAGGATCTGTGGAACCTAGTCGGACTTTCCCGGTCAACAAATGTAAAATAAAATAAAATAAAATAAATAAATAGTAAATTATGCACGAATCAGAATATGGTTATTAAACAGGCTGATAAAGGGGCTAAGATTGCTGTAATGGACATGGAGTTTTATAACAACAGGATGCATGATTTCTTATCTGATTTAAGTACTTTTAAAAAAACTAGATAGAAAATTTATTGATCAGATAATGCATCAAGTTAAGAACTTTTTATAGGATTTACTTATGGAAAATTTGATTACACTGAATTTGATTACTGAACTATATAATTATTTTTATGTCTTGCATCCTATTATTCCATTTATTTATGGATTGCCAAAAATCCATAAAGATTTATTAGTACCACCCATGAGGCTTATAGTCTCGGGGAGCTCCTGGATTACCACACCCTTGTCTGACTACTTTGAGAAACAGTTATGACCATTATTCTTCTTTCGGCTTTTTCGTGGGTTTCCCCCGGGTGCTCCGGTTTCCTCCCACATCCCAAAGACATGCAGTAGGTGGATTGGACACTCAAAATTGGCGCTAGGTGTGAGTGTGTGTGTGTGTGTGTGTGTGTGTGTGTGCCTTCTGTGGAAGGTTGGGCGCCGGGCTGGCAACTCGACACTGTAAAACTCCACTGCCAATCATGAGCGGACAGATGATCCGCTGTATGACCATTATTAAGTTTAGAAAAAGTTTTATTTAGGACACTAATGATTTTCTTTCTACACTCAGCCATTAGGCCATGGAAAATGAAGGCAGAGATATTTTACTTGTTACAGTGGCTAAGTCCTTATTTACTGTAAGACCTAATGACTGGGGAGTACAATGTGTTAGAGAGTATTTATGTGGACATACCACGTTTACAGCTTCTGAGATAGAAATGTTATGTTCAATGTTGGATATAGTGTTGGAAAATAACATTTTTCTTTTTAATGATGAAGTTTATCATCAGCAACTTGGGGTGGCTATGGGCCCTGGTTGTGAACACTTAATGCTAATTTTATTTTATCAAGGTGGGGAGAGATTGATGTTCTTAATGATTAATTAGCACCATTTAAGAATCAAGGTTTTTCCTTTTTTTAAGCGCTTTGTGGATGATATTTCTTTTTGCTGTGTATGGAAGATATTGATGGGTTATATGCATTTGTTGAACATTTACATCATACAGTAGATTACAATGAAAAAAAGTTTAATACTATGATTTATAGAAAATATGTGCTATCTTTAAGGTACGTTAGGTATGTTAACTCAAAGTACGCACCCTAGGCATATATATATAAAGGAATAGTCAAAAGTCAATTTCTTAAAGACAGTAGGCTTAACACTAGAACTGAAAATTTTATACAGGATATTGATTACATGGGTCTATATTGTATTATCTGCAGCTTAGGTTGTCGAATGCTTAAACATCGACATCTAATCATCAAAAGCAGACAATAGCGAATGGCCACATAATCAAATTCTTTCCTCGGGAAAGAATTTGCGTTGCCGTTATCGGGGATTTACCATTTCCCCAATGTACAGCAATCTCGAAGTTGGTATATTTAGTTGGGGGGGTGTGGGGGGCACAACCCCTCACATTGGAGGGTGTGGAGGACAAAGCCCCCCACTATGTTTGTGTGTGTTTGTTTATTTTGTTTACAGATGGCCACGCAATTTCTTTCCCGAGAAAAGAATTAGATTATGTGGCCGTTCACTATTGTCAGCTTTTGACTCTTAGGTGTCAATGTTTTAGGATTCGACAACCTAACCTGTCGATGATATGATATAGACGTGATTATATGGCTAATGACTAGTGCGAGGAGTGCCTTCTGTGTGGAGTCTGCATGTCCTCCCCGCAATTGGGTGGGCATTCGAAAGACATGTGAAAATGGGTGTGCCTTAGTTGAAGGTTGAACTTCGAGCTGGCACCTCAGTGTTTGTGAAAATCTACTGCCAATCATTAGTGGACCGGCGTTCCACTGTGGCGACCCCTAAACGGGAAAAGCCAAAAGACAACACATGGCTAATGACTTTTGCTCTAGGGGCTATAATATTAAGTTACTGGAAGATATGAAGGATGTAGTGACAAATGAACAGAGTAATTTAGGTGCACCACACTTTTCTAGACAACTGAATAGACAACAAACTGCTAGTGATAATTTTGAGTTTAATTTAGAGTATATTATGAAATATAACAGGCATAGTAATATGATTAAAAATATTATATTTAAAAATTGGAACATCTTATAATTGAATGCGGATGTTAAAAAAGTTGTAGGTAAACAGCCTAAGTTTTTTCATAAGAGAGAGAAACCTTAAACAGTATTTATGCTATAAGGATTTGAGTAATATAAAAGTTGAAAGACAGTTAGTGAACAGGAATGGGACAGTTCCCTATCACAGCTGTATATATTCCATAAATATTAATACTGACCCTACTTTTAAGCATCCCATCGCAGCGAAGGAATTTGTTTTTCATGTTTTTGCTACATGTAATACAAAGAATGAGATTTATCTTGCTAACTGCACCTCCTATAAGTTCTTTTACATAGGTAAAACTAATAAGAAATTAAAAGAAAGGACAGGGTCGTATCTTTCAGAAATTCAAAGAAAAGTTGAGAGGAATGCTCTGAGCAAACACATTTTATCTGTGGGCTCTCATCATTAGTTTAAGTTTACAGTTTTACAAGTTGTCCATCACAATGTGTTGGATAATGTAAGAGGAGGTGACCTAGTGAATAAAACAGAGATGATTGAATATGACTGGATTAATTATTTCAGGGCTGATATAATGCCATTATTGAATAATACCAATAGTATTAAGCCCATATTGAAAAACAGACGTCAAAATGTATATAAGTAGCATTTGTTTTTATTTTTATTGTAACATTTAGTATAATAATAGCATAATTATTAGTAATACTTATAAAATAGTTTTTATTTATAATTATATTTTACTATAAGTTTATTATTCATTGGTCCTGGGCTTGTTTGTGTGTGTGTGTGTGTGTGTGTGTGTGTGTGTGTGTGTGTGTTTCTTTTACTATGCTGTTTTATTTTAACTGCACTTAGCTATTTAATAACCCATGCGATTTTAAGAATATGTATGATAGACTGGTGTAAATATTTAAACACTGTGAAGATAATGATATGTGTATTTGCACTGAGAAAGAGTTTTGTAACTCAAATGCTTTGTTGTGTTTTATTATTTTACTCATTAAAATAGTGTTTGGCGTTGAGCTCCTGTTGTTTTTTCTTGAATCTACAAGTAATCTACCACAGGATCCTTTCAATGAACCAAAATGTAGAAACAGGCATAGGAAATAGATTAGAAAAATATTTGTGTCTCTAGCGAAAGTAAAACTGGTGTAGGATCCAGCTACTGAAACATCAGTGATATGCTACATAAGCTGATAATCCAAAAGAGAATGCTGTCAGCAGAAGGAACATTAACTTGGATCATGGAGAGAATACAATGCAACTGTGACTTTAATGAAACCTTGCAAGTTACTGCTGCAGTAGCTTTAGCTATACGGTTTATATCCTTGCCAAATATATAACAGCTGGCCAGCTTCTATAGCTTCAGGGCACCTTCCATATGCCTAAATTGTCAGGCAGCTTGAGCAAAGCTGAGTAAAAGACAAGTTTGGGAACCAAGCCTTTCAGAGCTTTACTGCTACCAAACAGTACACTCCTCTGAGGCTTTTAAGAATCAACAGTGGCTTGTGCTGTTCCTTTAATGGGCAGTTAGGTTCCAGTAGGGGAAAAAGCTTCCATTTGTTAATTTTGCTTATTATTTACACTTCCCTGTTTGGGGAATCTATTTTAAAGCTAGGAGTCTGTGTTTTAATGGACTGTCAGTACAACACACTGCTTTTTTAAACAGAAGCATTCTTTTACCTGTCAGTTGAAAATTGTTTGAAATAACTGAAAACTGTTTTTTCTGATGAGAAATTGTGTTTGTTTTACTTTATGAGCTGGCATACTGCTTTAAAGTGTTTTACTGAATTTGTCTGTGAAATAAAAGTGACTTTTAAAGTGCTTTTTACTAAATTTATCTGGGAAAAAAAGTAAGTTTTTAAAGTTTTTTTTTTATGTTCACAGGTAATTGCTGCTTATTTTCCCCTGGGAAAGAGACACCATTTTCTGCTTGACCATTGAACAAGCTATTGGTCCCATAGTCAGTCCTTCTTCTAGCCCCAAAAACAGAAAGTTAAACAATCAGCCTTTGTCACCACAGCAGGCTAGCAATTTGCTTCACCTGCAGGTGGGTGAATCTCCTCTGGCCATCTGTTGTATATCAGACCACTAATCGTTTACCCCAAATCCCTCTGGTGTAACACCTACAGCTACTACTAACTGGTGGTTTGCCAAGTCCATTGTGGCTGCAGAGCTTCCTTGTTTTGTCAGACATGCTGTAGGTGGACTGGACACTCTAAATTGACCCTAGGTGTGAGTGCATGTGTGTGCCTTCTGTGGAAGGTTGGGCACTGGGCTGGCAAATCGACACTGTAAAACTCCACTGCCAATCATGAGTGGACAGGTGATCCGCTGTGGCAACCCCTAACTGGGAAAAGCTGAAAGAAGAAGATTGTACCCATTCCTAAGGAAGCTGCTGCTGCCTCTAATAACACTGTTGGCCCCATTTTTCCAGGTACAATTAGCAGAAAACTAAGCATATTACTCATCCTCAATTTCCTTAGACAGGAGTAGTGTACTGGGTCTGGCTCAGGGTTTAATTCGGGCTATTGATCCTTCTTGTAAGGTAGTTTCAGGTAAAAAAAAAAATGGAATACTTCCTTTCCTGAAGAGATTCAAGATTGTGAATCTGGACAGGAGAATGAATGGACAAATATGGGGATTTCTCATCAGATTTCTGACTCCGACTCAGATGAGAGCTCAATCTCCGATTTTCCCTCTGGGAGGTTTTCTTTCTCTGACACTATTTCTAGAATGTGCCAGTATTTTCAGTGGGAGAACTCTGAGGTTTCGCAGTCCTTCGTAAACTACTATGACCTTTTAGAGAAGGAATTTCCAGAACTTTGCACACATTCCTTCAGTTTTGTCTGCTTTGGAAGATATGTGTAACCACCTGCAATTTTCCTGGTCAGCCATCAGCTCCTAAAAAGGCAGATAGGATGTATAACGTTCCTCAATCTTTTAATTTTTTTATACACTCTTCTCAAACCTGACACAGCAGCTATAGCTTTAGTTAATCCTACAGCTGCTAAATATTTAGTTAATTCCAATCCAAAACTTTCTAAGGATGGGAAGATTATTGATAAGTATGGGGAAAAAGTGTAAGCTTCTTAAACTTTGATTTTCAGAATTTTGAATTGCCAGGCTCATATGTTAAGGTTTGTTCTGACTAACGGTGAAAATCTGAGGAATGTTTAGTCTGCTGTTTCGTCTTGTGTGGATAAATCTGCTTTCAATAATTTAATTTCTTCTGTTGTTCAAGTCACTACTCAATGTATACAGTGTGTGTGTATGACTCTGTTGATACTACTTCAAAGGCTATAGCCACTGATACTGTTTTGAGGAGGTATGCATGGCTGTGTTCTCAGAAAACTTCCAAGAGATTCTCTAAGTCCTCATCCAGTTTTGGTAAGAAACAAAATAAACAGTCTCTTCAAAATGCATGTATACAGATGTTGAAGAAGAAATGGCAAGGGGTGCCAAGAAACAGTCCAATAAGTCAGAATGACTATAATAGACATTGACTCCCCCGGCACTCCCTTTTGTCTTCCAGAAAAGTCTGAATCTCCACTTTTCTTTTTCGGCAACAGATAGTTTAGGAGAAATGGGTTCTTAAGATCATTTATCAAGGTTACAGATGGCAATGGGAGGAAATTCCACCTTTCCAGGAGGTAATTTCTCATCCTCCAGGACACCCTTATTTCCACTTGTCCTTCATCACATGCTGTCCCAGTAAGTGACAGAATCAGTTCCCCCTTCACAAGTAGGAAAGGGATTTTATTCAAGGATAATTTTAGTGCCAAAGAAAGAAAATACTTGGGAGACTAGTTCTGTTGCTTTCTTCCCTAAACCTGTTTGTGATAGTACCCAAAATCAAAATGTCACGGCCTTTTACCTATTCTTGCTCATTCAAGTTTCCTGATAACACTAGATGTAAAAGATGCTTATCACGACATCCCTATTCATCCAGATTTCAGGCGTTTCTTAAGGTTTTGTGTGTCAGGATCACATTATCAGTTCTCTGCCTTACTCACTGAGCTATCCACTGCACTAGGAACAGTGTCCAGTTCCAGTTATAGCTCATTGCAGGCTACAGGGTATCCATATTTAGATGACTTGCTTATATTTGCAGAGTCTTTTTCAAAGTGTTAGGAATCTGTCTTGGATGAGAGACCTCTTATGCAAACTGAGATCGCAAGAGAACATTCAAAACTCTTTCTTGACTCCTTCTCATGAGATTGTATTTCTGAGATGTCAACAAGACACCACAGTTCAAAGAGCATTTCTTCCACAGGAAAAAAAAAACAGTTCTATAGCTAGATCTATTTTAGGGTTTTCCACTCAGACTTCTGTCACTATGAGGGAATACCTTAGAATATTAGGTCTCATGGCTTCTGTGATTCTCATGATACCCCCTGGAAGACTCTACATGAGAAATATACAGTGGTATCTGAAGTATTTTTGGTCCCAACACTAACACCCTTTGCCTTTTGAAATCACAGTGTGGGGGTTTGTCAGAAAAGAAATCACTTGACAGAAAAAAGTTATCCCTAAATCCAGGGCTTCCCCATCTCCCTCCATGTTCCACAGTAGTCACCACAGATGCCTCAAACTTTGTTTAGGAAGCAGTTTCAGGAGGTATAAAAGTACAAGGTGTATGAGACACCAAGGACAGAAGCAAGCACATAAATATAAAAGAGATGCTTGCCCTGATCAAGGCACTCAGCTCTCTAAACCATCTTTGGTCTCAAAGACGTCTTCAAGTTGTTATAGACAATACCACATTCATGTGGTACATCAACAATCAAGGGGGGAACCAGGTCATGCCCCCCCCCCCTTTTGCAGGCTAGCCATGTTAGCTTGGGATATAGCTTCATAGGTGTTTACTAGGATAATGACCAGAAGGGCATTTTTAAGCATAGCCATGCATCCCAAATCTCTGACAAGTTCTGATATCCTTGATAAGTGTAAGCATGGGTCTGGGAGATGAACCATTTACAGGTTACCTGTTTGCATTAGAGACATACAATAGGTGCCAAACCAGGGACGACTTTCTGGTTTCCCATCCAATTGTCCAAGTTGCACTTGAATTGGGTTAGGGAGGAACTCTGCTTCACATGGATTGGAAGCCTGTTCCATAGACTGGGTAGTCTCTGAGATAACATACCTATCTCTCCAGCAGTCCTATTTATATCACAGACAAGATTTAAGCCTTTAGACTGGGTAATTCTGGTACTGTCTGTTTTGTGATTATGCAGGAGGTCCATCTGAGTGGGATCTGACAATGCCCTGTATACCAGGCATAGATCTCCCCTCAAAAGCCTGTAGGAGACAGAATACAGGGATAGGGCCTTAAGGTGGTCTGCATAGGACATATTACTTACTTCCTGTATTCTTTTAGTGAGGAATTTCTGTGGATGTTTCACTTGTTGGATATGCCTGGTTAGGTACATACCAAAGGGGGCATTGTACTCAATGATCAGTCTAATGAATGCCAAATACAGTGGAACAATGACTTCCTTGGATTTAGATGCCATACCTTTGTTTATAAGTTGCGTAACATAGAATGATTTCCTCACCACTGTAGACAGGTGATGATCAAAGGCTAGATTACTATATATGTGTGTCCTTAAGTCCCTGACTACTGGGTCAGCTCTAAGGGGTGTGTTGTCAGTATGATAGTTACCAGGGATGGATGACTTCCCAAAGGATACTATTATGCATTTCTTGGCAATTAAGTTTTAGTCCATGGGTCTGACACCAGTTGTTTGCCTGTGTCAGCCCCTCATGGAGAATATTTGTGTCCGTGTGAGATTCAATGACAGCTCCTAATTTGCAATCATATGCAAATTTAGTCAGCCAGAGACCACTGCCACTGGCTTTGACTTCTGAGAAGTAAATGTCAAAAAGGAGCGGTCCAAGGACTGATCCCTGAGGGACTCCACTTGTGAATGGCCTCTTTGTAGAGGTGGACTCCCCAATTCTAACTTCCTGGGACCTGTCTGTGAACCAGTTGGCTATCCACTTGGTGACATACAGGTTTGTACCTAACCTCTTGAGTTTGTCAAAAATGCCCAAATGGGTATTGTGTCAAATGCCTTGGCCAGGTCAAGGTAGGCAGTGTGAACGATTTTGCCCTCATCCATTGCTTTGGTGACCTTCTCAAAGAAGTCCACCAGGTTGAGTAGGCATGATCTGCCCTTGATGAAACCAAACTGAGTTGGATCCAGTGTCTGGAGGTTTACTATATCTCTGTTGATCATCTCCATGATAATTATTTCCATGGCTTTGCATACAAGACTATTGAGACTTATGGGTCTGTAGTTTCCAGGGTCTGTAGATGGCCCCCCTTTGTGCAGAGGAATGACTGTTGCCTTTCTCCATTCGTGAGGCATGAAGCCTGTTTGGAGGCTACAGTTAAATAGTAATTCCAGAGGCCCTGATAGGTCATGTTTCATGCTATTTAGATGGCATCCTGGGATATTGTCTGGGCCCATTGATGCAGTGTTCTTGGTCTTAGAGAGAGCATTAAGGACCTGTTCCCTACTGATAGTAGGGGGAGTTATATTTGATGATATTTCCTGAGAGAAGGTTGAGAGGGAGGGAGGAGTAAAGCTGGAGCTGAATTTATCAACCCGGAGGTTTGTTATATCTTCTTGCTCAGTATAGGTGGCTCCATTTACAATGAGTTCTGCACACAATTGTGTATTGCCTTTGAGGCTGCAGACATAGCTAAAGAATGCTTTGTGGTTGTCACTGGCCTGGGAGGCCAAACTTACCTCAAATTTGGCTTTGGTAGACGTTATTTGTCCTACAAGTTGTTTATTTAGTTTGATGAGAGTGCTTTTATCCTGCTGGGTTCTGCACCTCTTAATTTTTGCCATTATTTTCTTCCTCCTGTTATACATCCAATTGATTTGGGATTCCACCAGGGTGGCTTGTTTTTAAGTTAGATCTGTACTTCTTCCTGGTGGGTAGAGCTGCCTCTATGCAGCTATTAACATGTTTGTACAGGGTTTCTGTGAACAGTTCTGCATAGGCAGAAGTGTTCTCAGGGTTTATAGGGGCTTGAAACGTTGCCAGGTTCTCACTTAATAGCATGAAGTTAGCCTTAGAATAGTTCCTGAATATTCCCGGTTGAGCTGGGGGGTCCAGGTTTTATTTTTACTTCAAAGGAGACCATTTTATGGTCTGACCTTACCAGGGTCGGCATTATAGTAGGGGTTATGCAGCACTCTTCCATATTAGTGAGGACAACATCCAGTACAGTTGCACCCCCTGGTTGGTGTATTGACTATCTGGTCCAGGGAGTTTGTGTTTACAAAATCCAGGAATCTCTGTACATGTACGTTTAATGTCGTATAATATTCCCAGTTAATAGTGGGGTAATTAAAGTCACCCATGAATATGGTATTGGGTTGGATGGTTAGTGTTTCTAATAACTTTAAATACATGGTATGGGTTTCCTTGGTCATAAAGGGGGACCTGTAGCTTGCAAGGAAGTGGTATTGGATTTTACCTATGGTGATCTGAACATGGAGAAGCTCAAGTGCATTGTCCTGTTTGACCAGCCTTGAAGTGTATTTATTTTTGATGTAAATAGAAACACCTCCACCTTTAGTCCCTGCCTGTGAAGTAGCAGGTCTAAATGTGTAGAAAGCATTATAACTTTGCACTGTTGCTGAGCTTTCCACGGCTTTAAACCATGTCTCAGAGTCCACACAGACATCAGCATTCTCTAGGGTAAAGAGAGTTTCTAGGGAATTCACAGCAAAATTTTACTTTACAGACATCTTACATTCCATCAGAGCATAACTGTGTGGCAGACAACTGAGCAGAATAAGGGCAGACCCTCACAAATGGAAACTAGATCAGGGGTCTTCCAAGGTTAGTTCCATCTGTGGACAGTTCCTCAAGTAGACCTCTTTGCCTCCAGTCTGCACAATCAGCTGGCAAAGTTCAGCTCCAGGACTCCATGAAAGAAAATTTGAAAGACAGATGTCTTTTCTTTTCCTTGGACAGAAATCTTGTATGCTTTTCCACCCTTTTCACTAATATCCTGGGTACTTCTAAAGATACAGAACGAACCCCCAAAGATTGCTGTAGTAACTCCCTACTGGCCCAGACAACCGTGGTTCTCCCTTCTTTTGGAAATGGCCAGAGGCAATTACTACAAGTTTCATCACAGACTAGATCTTCTCACACAAGAATAAGGTTGTTTGATACACTCAACACCAGACACCGCAGAAATACCTCACTAAAAGAATCACAGGCCTAAAGCAGATGCCCTATGCTGACCATCTAAAAAAAACCCCAGCTATACTCTGTCGCATATTGTCTACTCAGAGGCAATCTCGGCTTAACATATAAGGCCATGTCAAACCCAGAGCTGTTGGACATGCTACATGTAAAGAAATCCCAATCCCTCAGAGACACATGCTCCAGGGATCTAAACTTTGTCATCACAATGAACAAAACATGCTGGAGGCATAGGTTCCTGACCCAGAGATGCCCCAGACTCTGGAATAGACTGCCCATACATGTCAAGCAGAGCGCCTCTTTGGCCCTCTTCAAAAGCAACCTTGACAATTGGATGGGAGATAGGAAATTAACCCCGGGATCACATCAGTCACCCTAAGCAGGGGTCCAGGGAAGTAAATATTGTGGGAAGAAATAGCCAGGGAATTGTTATGGCTAGGGTTGTACAGGCCCTAGGGCCGATAACCTAGTACCAACCTATGAACTTCACTTGACAGATTGGATGATAGGGTCTTAATTCCTTTTAGGTACCTCTTTACTGAGAACATGCTGCAGGTACTAATGGAGGCAAGAAAACCTGCTACTAGAAAATCATAAATTAGCAAATGGAAAAGATTTCCTAGTTGGTGTCAACAACATAACCAGCACCCATTCAGGTCTAGCTGTTTTCTGGTTTACAATATTTGTGTGAATTACTATCTTGTGGCCTTTCAGCATGTACTTCCATTGATTCTCCTCATTCAATACAGTCTCATGTCAAAATGTTTTTGAAATGGGTTTTGCATAACAGGCCATCAAAGAAAAACAGTGGTCTCTTCTTTGAGTCTTAATTTTGTGTTAGAGAAGCTAACACTTGCTCCATTTGAACCAACTAACCTGGCTGACTTGAGGTTCTTAACATGGCTGACCTCTGCAAGAGTATCTGACTTAAAAGCTCTTATGGTGAGTCAACCCTACCTCATTTTGTACTGGGAAAGGGTTTCTTTGGGAACTAATCCTTTTTTTATGCCTAAAGTGGTATTCAAGTTTACTTTAAGTGAAACTAACCATCTCTCAGTTTTCTTTCCTTGAACCCAAAAATGAGGGAGAATGTCCACAGACAACTCAGGTACTGTCTTGACAGAACTGAATCTTTCAGATCTTTGGATCAATTGTTCATTTCTTGTGAAGATAAGAAGGGACAGCCTATGTCAAAACAGACTATTTCCAAATGGTTCTCCAAGGCTATTATCTTTTGTTATACCCACCACAACAAAACTATTCCCGGCAGGGTCAAGGCCCACTCTACCAGGGCCTTAGTTTCATCTATAACTTCTTGGAATGGGTTGGATTCTAAAAGTATTCTAGAGACAGCAACTTGGTCCTCTGTACATAGTTTTACAGAGCACAATAAGCGTGAGTCCTTCTCAATGTCTAGAACAGCTTTGTAAGGACCATTCTCCAGGGGTTCCTGGACTGTTCTCCTTCCACCTCCCAAATGTAGTTAGCTATAGTAATCTACCCATATAACTAATGCTACTGCGGCAGTAATCAATACATGAACATAGTACAGTTGTGAAAGCAAACTTACCATAACAGTAGCTGTTAGAATAATCACTGATGCAGTAGCAGCTCCCTCTATCCCTCCCCCCTGTTTTCTGATATGTTGCTCATGCCAGGGTGTGGTTATTTATATTTTATTCTTCCTAGCACTGTCCTTTCAAGTCTCAGCTTCCCTCTCTCTGTTGGCAGGCAAGCTCTGAAGGGCTTTGCAACCAAACCTGTCTTTTACTTAGCTCCTCTTGAGTTGCCTGACAGTTTAGGAAACATGGAAGTTGCCCTGAAGTTTTGGAAGCTGGATGGCTGTTATATCCTTGGCAAGATGTAACCTATATGGTAAAAGATACTACAGCAGTGACCTTCTGAACATTTACTGTTATGAAAAGTTTATTTGCACAGCTGTATTTTGCCCACCTGTTGAACGCAATGTCCTCATTTCTGTTGCCCAGACATTAATGCTTAACTCATTAAACCTTAGTGACACCTCCAGTTATTTTTCTGCCTAATCACCCAAGTTACTACTGCTTGCAGAACCCGTTTTGCGGCGGAACACCACTCAATTTTACTACTTTAAATCAATCCACCCCTACGAAAGGCTTGCAATGTTAACAGACTGCTGTGCATAACGCCTATAATCCTCCTGCAATCTAATCTTTATTTAGACTTTTTTTCTAAAGGAAACAAGGAACACCACTCAATTTTACGACTTTAACTCAACCCATCCCTACAAAAAGCTCGCAACGTTAACAGACTGCTGTGCATAATGCCTATATTCCTCCTGCAGTCTAATCTTTATTTAGACATTTTTTTCTAAAGGAAACAAGGTTAATATATTTGTTAATTGTCTTACATAAGCTGGAAAGTAGCAGTGTAGTGTTCCGCTAGGGAGTTCGCAGCACTAGCATTATCAGATTAGGATTCCCGTATAACTCCCTAACCAGAAATTAATACAGGGACAAACAAACATAATTCCAAGGGAAGCAGATACTCTGAATTTACCCCATTTATTCTGCTTTTCTTGCTCTCCCTTGAATAGAGCTCACAGATTGTCTCTGTAGTCTCGTGGTGTCTGGCTTGAACCACGAGGCGACAGATACACCAATCAGGACATTGTTTCCATAGCAGTCCTAACTATGGAAGCGAGGCTTTTTAAGCTACCTATCTCACGCCTTTTTTTTTCAAAACACCCAAGTTGCTAGTGCTTGCGGAATCCATTTTGCAGTGGTAAGACTATTCATCTACTTAACTGCAGCTGTTTTTTAATAGAATAACGTATGATTCTATGTTTATTGATGTAAAGTGCAACTGCTTTTATGGTTTTTGATGTAAAGTGCAACTGTACAATAACCTGCCTCTATGTAAGGGTATTAGACTAATTAGTAGTGTCCAGCAATTGCCTTAAACAGTTCACATCCATAAATACTGCTAATCAGTCTGCTGCGATAGAAAGGTAGATGTATAATTTACTTGGGGCATAGGGGAACATAGGCATATTTGCCGTTTTCACTGATAAACTGATATAACTGCATATTAAATTGAAATGCTTAGTATGAGGTTTCTAAATCATACTGTATAATGTTAGCATGGTCTAGTGTTCGCGTCGTGAGAAAGGAACCAAGCGACATAGTAGATTAGTTTGGCAAAAACACAGTCATTTACATTAATGTCTGAAAAGGGGCATACTACTGATTGAAATCCTAGAATAACTTAAAGTGGTAGGTCTAGTTTGTTGGTAACACTGGGGTGGCTATTGGTCTAACTGAAATGTGTACACACAGTATTTATAAACAGTGACCGACTATGATTTTGGACTCATACTGAGTGACTTTCGTTATACACCTATAAGGAATACTGGCTAATGTATGCTGTTAAGTAATTGTTAACTAAGACTAATTATAGCTGTGTATACCTTATTCTAAATATTATATCCTGCTAGGTAACTGGTTCTTCCACTGTATTACTGTTTTTTTTTTGCACTGTAATTTTTTTATTATTTCCTCTGTTGCTTATGTCTGCACTTTAAGGTCTAATTCACTAGGTTAAACTGCATGCTGGGAAGTAGCAGTGTAGTGTTCTGCTCGGGAGCACAAAGTACTAGCATTATCAGATTAGGATTCCTGTATAACTCCCCAACCAGAAATTAATACAGCAACAAACAAAAGTAATTCCAAGGGAAGCAGATACTTTGAAATTACCCCATTTATTCTGCTTTTCTTGCTCTCACTTGAATAGAGCTCACAGATTGTCTCTGGAGTCTTGTGGTGTCTGGGCCCCAGTACGCTCGGCTCACTCTGCTTCCCTACCCTGCCCCCATTTCCCACCCACCACCACTACTTCTACATTTACTCTAACCCCTTGTCATCTGAACACTCCCTACAGCCACTCAGCTGCATTTACCCAAACCACACACCCTAACTTCCTCCCTATACAATAATCCCACACAACAGTATCCTACCATACCTCTATACCATTCCACCCTTAGGCTCAACACTACCTACATCCAAATACCACTTCCACACACTATGCAAATCTTACTAACATCTCTCCTTGTAACTCTCACAGCCCTAACCTCTTTTACATCCATACATACTAACACACCACTACCCCACACCACCTGCCATACAACACATACCTCCACACCTGTAGTAACTCACATAAACTTCCCAACAGCTCCTACTTTATTTAATGACAACTCAATACTGCACATACATAAGAAGTACATTCCACTATCCTACACTAGAAAAATATTATTTAAAAACCACAAAGAGATAGTACAAACAATCAAACTTTCACTACTTTTAAGGAAGTGCCTCCTAGCCTAAGGAGATATTCACCCAAATCCAGGGGCATGCAACATCATGCCCCCTACCAAACACACATCAGATCTACTTATCATCAATCTTAACTCTTGGAGTATATCAAACAAACTTCCTCACTTACACGCATTCATAACCCACTACTCCCCTGGCATTCTAACCATAACAGAGACCTGGCTAAAACCCAGCACCCAGAGTGAAGAAATACCCCCTCCAGGATATAATATCCTAAGACTAGACAGAGTGGGAAAGAAGGGAGGGGGTGTTGCAATTCTCTATAAAAACACGCTTACACCAACCTCTACAAATGCCTCTACCTAAATTTCATAATGCTGAGACCTTAGGCGCTGTGCTACTGCTAAACAAGAAAAAGAGCATCAATATTCTTTGTGCTTATATCCCTCCAGGTAATAACTCTCCAACAATTGAGGAAATTCTACAATGGACAAGGGACAACCTCCCACAACCACAAGAGACCATTTTACTAGGTGACCTAGATACTGACTGGCTAGCCTGCAACTCCAAAAATCCCACTAACCATATCAACCTATACGGAGTCTCTCAATTCATTCATGAACCCACTAGAGTAGACAAAAAATCCCAAAAGAAATCTATATTAAATTGGACACTGGTAAACTGCCCTGAACATAATTACCAAATAGGTTGTCTATCAGATGGACTTAGAAACCACCTCCCAACATTCCTCCTACGGAAACGCACAAACTTACCCAAACCCATAGCTTATAGACTAGTTACAGATGATCAAAATGTAAACCCACAGGATCTTAACACTACTTTAAAAAAATGTAACTGGGAACGATTACGCAACCTTGACTTAGACCAAGCAGTTGACTACTTTAATAGTACTGTTACTAATATCCTTAATTTAGTAGCCCCCATAAGAAAAATTAGAGCTAAACTACATTATGCTCCATGGCTTAGTAGGTCCACTAGAGCCTTATTAAAGTCCAGAGATAAGGCATGGAAAACCTGGAAGAAGGATAACACTAGTCTATCCAAACAAAACTATTAACAACTTAGGAATCAAGCCAAAAAAAAGCTTGATAAATAGAACTACTTCCTAGGTGTCCAAAACAAACACTCTAAAGACCCCCAAAAGTTTTGGCATGCAATTAACTTCCTACTAAAACCGGGCGAAACCACCACACCAGTTCCCAACTCCACCAATACAAACAGCAACATAGCCTCCCAATTCAATCATCACTTTACTGAATCCATTAAAACACTATCCACCCAACTATCCAAAAATAGCTACTCATCCATGCCAATAACAACTCCTAACAAAATACATTCCTTTATGCTCTCACCTGTCCCAACCTCCACAATAAAAAAAAATACCTCTTAAAACTAAAACCCACTACTCTTGCAGCAGATGGTATACCAGCTAATTTTCTAAAAATGGCTGCTGACTCCTTATCCTCCTCTGTCTCCATCCTTATCAACTGCTCCATACAGGAAGCCTGTACACCTCATCCATGGAACATCTCATACATTATCCCCTTCATAAAGCTGGCAATTCCTATGATTTCTCAAATTACTACCCCACTGCCATTTTGTCTCCTTTATCAAAGATACTTGAGAAATGTATTCACTCTCAGGTCATGCATTTCCTAAATACAAACAATCTCCTCTCCTCTACACAACATGGCTTCCGCCCACACCACAGCACAACTACTGCACTTCTCTCTTTTACAAATCTGGTTAACCAACATAAAAATAATAACAATTTCATATCTGCTATATTCCTGGACCTCTCTAAAGCATTCGACATGGTTTCTCACTCCATACTAATATACACACTAACCTCTTTATCCTTTGCCCCTGACCCTATTGCCTGGTTTAAAAAAATATCTATCTGACAGACAACGATCTGTCCAATGGCAGGGTGTTCTATCACCTTTACTTCCAACCACCATAGGTGTACCTCAAGGTTCTATATTGGGTCCACTTCTCTTTTCCATCTTCACCATTAATCTGCATACCTCTACCCTGAATGCCTCACTCATACAGTATGCAGATGATTCGACCCTAATCTGCTCAGCCCCATCTCTTACCACTCTACAACAACTCACCCAGGAATCCTTTACCTCAGTGGAAAGTTGGATCACAAATATCCAACTTATCCTAAATCCCAATAAAACTAAATTACTCCTGTTTACCCCTAACAAATCAAAAACCTCTCCTCTCTCCTTCTCTATCTCTTCCAAAAATGGTACTGTCATTTCACCCTCTCCCCATACCAAACTCCTTGGTGTTGAAATAGACAATAACCTCCACTTTGACATCCATATCTCTCAAACTATCAAAAAGGTACACAAAAAAAACGGGTACCCTATATAGGCATAAAAACTTTCTGTCAGTTCAGGCTCGGGTCACTCTAGCCCAAACTCACATTCTGTCCACATTAATGTATGCAGCACCAATACTGACCCATGTTAGAAAATCTGACCTTGACAAACTTGAGTCTTGTTATAACAAAATTGCCAAGTTTGCTAATAACTCTGCCTTTAGAACCCATCACTGTATATGTCTAAGGCAACTTCAGTGGCTTAAACTCCCACAGCTATTAACTTTCCAACTAGTCATTGCATATAACATTCTAAAACATCCTGATAAAGCTCCAGCACTAAGGCAATTATTGACTCACTATACAGCAAATCATCCACCCTATTCTGCAAACAAATCACCCCTCTCTATCTCCACAGCCAACAACACTGCAGGGAAAGGCCTATTTTCACACACTATAGCTAAAAGTTGGAATAACCTCCCCATTTGTGTGACTTCTGCATTAAATACTATACAATTCAAAAACTTTCTTAAGTCTCATTTTATATAAGTTCATTGCTTTGTCCGTGTGTTACATAATCCTACAATATGCTTTCTCCATTTTTTTCTTTCCCTCCTACTTTAGACCATCTGTAATATGGTACTGATAAATAGTATCCCTTATCCTTAATATGTGGTTTTGTAGTGATTTTTGTCCTATTCACAGCTAACAAAATGTATATATGTAAATTTTCTTGTGGTTTTTTTTCTATTTTTTTTTCTTTTTTCTTTTCCTCAAATGCTGTAATGACTCTGTTTTCCTTTTGTATAATATTATTATTCTGTTAATTATGTGGAGCTTTCCTCTCCGGGCCTCTGCTGTAAATGGACCTCGTCCAGTCAGACCATCCCAGTTAACAAATGTAAAATAAAATAAAAAATAAAAACTTTTCTGAGATCTCCTAGGTGGCTAATGCTGCTTGTTCCTATCTACTATAACAAATACATAGTTATGCGCCATACAAGGAACTGAAATATTTAATTTTAAAGCTTAGATGAAAGGCAAAATAACTGCATTAATAACAAACCTCTTTATAGTGCAGCTACAGAGGTATTACATATTGAGGACAGATTATATATGTATACTGCCATTTTTTTTAATATTTTTTTCAAATGTCTCAACAACAAAACAAAACAGACAGAACTGCTTAGCCTCATATGAAAGCACAGGGCTGGATGAAGAAAATGCCACTAATAGTATGTGTATAGCTTGAGGAGTTCACTCAGGTGGTTTAGATTGTTTAGAAAACATTACAAAAATGTATATTTACTGTTTTTATTGTGTCTTATTAAACTTGGTTGAAGATGTACAATCTAAAGAACACTACCATTGTAAAGACTTGTTGAACAGTTTGCCATTTACACTTTTTTAGCAAGTTGTGTGTGCAGAGATATAACTTTAGTTTTTCAAATGGCTCAGGACACAACTATTGAAAGTTAAAGTACAAACCTGTAGAGCTCCAGTGGAGGTGGGGTGGGGGCGGGAAAGAGTTGTTATGAAAGGGGGTACACCTTCACCAGACATGGTCTCTAAGGTCTGGAGAAGGGGGCAACCTGAAAGGAATATGCCTGCAGAACCGCCAAAGAAAGAAAATGCTCAGACAGAAATATTATCCAGTCAGTGATTGTTTTATTGGTCACAGTCAACTGCTTTGCAGCATCATATTCAACTCAGGCATACCTTGTGCCTAATTACACACACAGGGGAAACTGAGACAATTACATTTCACCATCCTTTGCTTCTTCAAAAAAGTTACATGGCATTAAAAATATACTGGTTTTAACTGTATCAAACACCATTCAAGTAACTAACATGAGATTACAAGCTAACACATAAAAGAATTTTTGCTACACATCTCTTCATATCACAGAGCTTCTTTTAAACCAGAGCTACATGTACAGCATACTATGCTGTAATACGGACATCTGCAATCAGACTTACTTGTGAAGTCTCCTGTATTCATTTTATATCTATCTCACATTTCTGTTTAAATGCTTCAGGCAACCAGTTGAGCAGATGACTTTTAATTCCTAAGACACCGATTCATGTTAAGCAGAAAAAAGAAAATTACAGGTTACAACATGTCACGTATATCAGACACAACAGTTTCTTTCAACAGCTGCCCTAAAACAGTTTTATAAAAATCCCAAACTGTGTGTGCTGAAGGTCTTTCAAATGGATTTGCTGTTTTGCAACTTCTGTGGATCTCAAACAAATGAAACCTGACAACATCACTTCCTTCTACATCACCCAGAAGAAAATTAGTCACATCTGGGATTTTCCAAATATCGGTTTTCTCATCGTAGGGAGGCATTAGATCATCAGAAAATGGAATCTCGTTTCCATATGGCCATCGTTGCTCAGGAGCCACAAAGTCGCCACCTAGTTCCTGATGGCCACATTTAATGAGAATACCACCTGGTCTGTCAACAAGTGGGAGGGCATCAATGTCATTTGCCACAATATGAAAATCAGCTGTTAGCAAGTACTGGGACAGCACTTTGTTCAGATCATTGGAGTCACACATCACTCTGGTACCAACTGAGCTATCATGTAGATAACTGATGATGCTCACATATTCCAGCACTAGTTCAAATCGTGTCTGCCATGTGTTAAAGCTCTGATACTGGGGAAGGTTTAGTACCATGTTAATATTAATAAGAGAGCCATGTGGATGATACTCAGTTACAATTGCATGTTCCTCCTCACAAAATCCAACCAATGCAATGATACCTTTGCCCTGCAACGATTTCAGCATTTCCAGACCATGTAGAAAGTCATCTTCATACTCTGGAGATGACAGCAATGAAACTGCAACCTTATTTGCCTTCCAGTCAGAAAGGAAAACCTGAAGAACAAAAAAGAGAAACGACCAATTAGAAAAGTTTACATAGCAGTAAGGCACTCTATTTCACATCTGAAATGTGAAAAAATACAATGACAGCAGTAGTCTTTCTTGACTGCGCTACAAATATTTCACAGTGTAATCTGGAAGATAAAACAACAGCATTAGCCATATGTGATCTTTCCTACAATAAGGGAATTTGCAACAACTTCATTGGCAGCTCCAGCACAAGTACCTTACAAAGATAAAAGTAGGCATCACAGCACAAACTATGCTGTTGTTTACATCACACAGATGGCTGTCATTTGATTACTTTTAAACTACCACATGAGACCCTAATTGAGTTTACTAATTCTTCAGAGAATAAAACAGAACCATAATAAGGGTTCCATTTACTACCAAAGAAAAAATAAAAATAAAATAAGTTCTATTCACGTTTAACCAAGAAACAAGCTGAAAGCACTGTGGAAGGACCAGGCTCAACTCCAGATGTATTAAAAAGAATTTTAATAATATAAAACATGATGTTTTATTCTTTAATTCTTTTTGCTACATCTGGACTCGAACCTGGTCCTTCCACAGTGCTTTTTTCTTGGTTGCTGCATATTGCAGCTGTTTGGCACTGTTTTCTTGCACCTTTGTGGTTTGTTCTATTCATGTTTATTTACTGCTTTACATTTACTGATGCAGTAAAGTTAGGGTGGTAATTCAGGGTCTATATTACGTGATCGAACGTTAAGGTGATTGGACACCTAAACATCGACCTGTAAATGTTGAATCCTTAAAACCGCGAACAGCCATTTATGCAAATTTTTTTCCCTGGGAAAATTTTGCTTGGCTGTAGGAGACAAAACAAACCTTTAAATGCTAATCAAGTGAGGGGGGTCTCCCCCACACCCCCCTAACTAAATATACCAATTCTGAGATCACTCTACATTGGAGAAAAGGTCAAATTACCAATGATGGCCAAGCAAATTTTTTCCTAGGGAAAAAATTTGCATAAATGGCCTTTTGCGATTGTCATAGTTCAACATTTATGGGTCAATGTTTAGGTGTTCGATCACCTAAATGTTTGATCACATAATATAGACCCGGTATTCATAGTCTTGCACTGTACAAGTGTGCAAAGTGAATGTGTGAATAGCAGTGCTTTGCACATATGCAAATGCATTAAGCATGAACTAGCAGTGTCAATTTCCACATAGACAGCAAAGAAGCATCCAAAGCATGCAGACATGTAAATGTGTAAATTAGGCTGAAAAGTGTACAGTAATAGTTGCATATGTGTGGAAAGTCAGCATATGTTTGTAACTGTTACATAACTCCATAGGTTTCTGATGTACCTTTGTAAGCTGACAAAGATTGCTAGTCAACACTGCTTAGCTCTAATATCGCAAGACTTGAATGTGAGAAGCTGCTCGTACCAGAGCTCAGCTCCACTGGCTATCAGTCAAACTCACTGTCATCAGCCTTATTCTACAGGTGTCTATTGGTGGATACTAGTTTATTGCATTTATATGTGGGGAAAGGGAGTGGATAAGAAAGTTGTATAAAGGGAAGATGATAGACAAGAGAAATAAAGTAGGATGGGATAAGAGGGTTGTACTGGAGGAGGTGGGAGGGAAAGGTACCTGTTTTTATTTGGACAGATCCTGTTTTTCTGAAATATAAGAGGGAGAAGCAGGAAGGAGAGAGGGTACAAGAGAAGGTGTGATGAGTAAGGAAGAGATAAAGGTATTGACAGTAAATATAAACTGACAGACAGTACAGACAGAGGTTGGGTTTACAAAGGGAAAAGAAGACAGATAAAGTATGAACAAATGGGTGATGGAAGAAGAATTGAGAAGACTTACTGGGGAGGGTATGACAAAATATGGCAGGTGTGCAGATGATGAGGGGCACAGGACTGCCACTGATATATTCCCTATCCAGAAACCCTCAATCAGATCCCTGCCCAAGGGTACCTGGGTGGGAAGACATCGATATTGGGGACAGGGAGGCCTCTGCTGGCTTCATAATTGGACCTTTTTGGTCCAGTGAGTCATATATCCGATCCAGGATACATTTGTATTGGCCCCTCATTTCTCCACATCCATCTCAATGCCAGCCTCCATCACAAACTGCAGTTGGGCTGTCCTGGGTGGTGACTGCCATGACCCTGGCTGCCTGCAGAGAGGGGGGGGGGGCTACCACTCCTCCCTGACACAGCAGGTCCAGAATGTGCTGGTAGGGGGATATCTCCCTGGCTGGCATACAAAATGCAATGGCTATTATTTTACATTTACTACCAACACATTTTATGATAGAAGAAACTTAACCTTCAAAAATAAACTACAGACTATAACAAAATTGCAAAATTTGCTACAAATAATTATCAAAAAAAAACACTGCATAGCACTAAAATGTCTTAGCTAGCTAGAACTTAAAAACCACCTCAACTACCATCAGCTTATTAAAAACGGTCTTTCGACTTTTCCTGGTTAGGGGTCGCCACAGCGGAACTCCAGTCCGCTAATGATTGGCAGTAGATTTTTACGTGCTAGCTTGCCGGGCCTAACGCACAACCTTCAACGAAGGAACACCCATTCATGCATGTCGACACACAGAAGACGCTCTAACTGAGAATCGAACGTGCAACGTCTAACTGTGAGGCGACAACGCTACTGCAGCACCACCACAGCAGTATAACTACCATCAGCTTATTACAGCCCATAAACTAATAATCTCCCCAGAAAAATGCCCATCTCTAAAAGAAATAGTACAACCATATACCACTAATCGAGCCCTATGATCCAATAACATGGCTTTTCTATCCATCACAAAATCAAACAGCATAGCAGACTCATTATACTCTAACCAGGTAGCAAAACTCTGGAACCAAATTCACCCTGAAATAAGACTGGTAGACACACTGCATGTCTTCAGAACATCACTAAACAAACACCTGCTAAATAACTGGTTGTGCTCATACACTGTCCCAAGCTAGCTACCACCCTTCCAACTCAACCTAAACTCCACCTTCAAAGTTACACTGCCTTCTACTTGACCTTTCTGTACCCTAATTTTATGCATGTAACTTTTTATCTCTATTACTAAGAAATCTCTCTACTGTATATTCTCCCACAGCTGTCATTTACACTATTCTTCTACAGACTGCCACTCCCCATTCTAAATACTTTCTCTGCTACAAAACTTCCATTACCAGATAACATCACTACCTCTTTTTTCTTTAGTGCAGAACTATACAAGCTCTTTATCTCAGTCTACCTAGTATTTCATATAACTACTTCTCCTCTTTAAGTTCTACCTCCTGCTAAATCCCTTGCTGCCTTTGCTACCGTTCTCTATAAACTGCAACTGTTAGACAGTGGATGTATTATGTAATGGGCTTATCTGTGTAATTTCTCTGTAACCAGCTACCTCATGAAAAAACGTATTTCCTTAAATTCATAGGCTGCTGGATGTTATATAACATGGTCTAGATGTATTCATATAAATGTTTTCATGTAAACTCAGTGTATTTTGCAAAATGTCTTTTTTTAAATGAACTTGGCTAATATGTGGAGCTTTTCTCCCTGAGCCTCAACAGAAAATGGGACAAACTCCTGTTGGGACTTTCCAGTAAATAAAGAGAAATAAATAAATAATACATAAATTTACAGGAACAAAAGACCATTCTTGCCAAACTCCAGTGATAGGGGCAGCAGTACATATCAATCTCTTTCATATGGCAAAACAAAAGGAAAAAAACAAAAAGGTTACTATTAGCAAAGTAATATAATTTTTGTTATGTTATAAACAACATGTTATACTTAACTGCACTATTTAATTTCCTGTGACAGCTGTAATCCTGCCAGGGTACTTAATGAAATTAGCTAACTGTAAAGAAATGAAAACCATCACAGTATGCCCCAGCCTGTACCTAATTGCAAATACCCCACTGATTACAGTAAGGAATACCTGCCTACTGAAACTGTCTGTTTGACTGTGATCTCCCCATCCCCAAGTTAATATTATTCAGCAAGTTACTCAGTGTCTGCAGTACTTACATAAAACAGTCTTACAGGTAAGGGCAGCTCTAGAAAGTTTTCACCAAGTCAATAACCATTTAAAATTAAAGAATAAAGTACATATAAGTACTGTTTAAGGGTACTTACGTAAAATTTACTGTATGCTGAATGCTGCTGTTGTTGTCCACACAGCTTAATCTACCCAATACTTTAAATGGACAGAGTGCAAAGTTGGGGGGTGATTCAGCAATAATGGCCCATAACTACAGTATTATTAAATAATTTTTTACTGTGATATTAGTGAAGAAATACTTACTAAATACCTCTGATCACTGCTTCTGAACTTCTGCCATGCACTGGGCAACCTGGTTAGGCTGATAGCACTGTAAGTCATCGTATCTGTGGTGACACACTGCTCACCTGTATGCAGTATCTTTGTTATGGATGACAACTTGTCTTCCAAATCTGTCCACCATCTGTTTAGCATAATCCACCCAAATTTAGTACTGTTTAGCGTAATCTGCCCCAATAAAGCACCCTTATTAGTTTGCATCAACAAATCACTCAACAGCATTCTAACCCCAGTACACCACCCCTTTGTAGCTCACTAAAGGACTGCACAGCATGGATATGCAATTTCCTAACTTCTCCATAACCAGATTGGTGGATATGGGCATCTTCAGACAATGTATCAATTGCTTCATGTTTACTGATAATCACTTAATCATTAAAAAAAACAGACACAGTACGTGAGAGGTGTACTCACACAATTTCACTGGAGGCATACAAGTGTACATCAGGTTGTTGAAGCCATGCACAAAACATCCACCTAATATAGCACACAATATACGCATAAACTACCATATACTGAGGCACTTAAGAGCAATCTTCCAAACCAACAAAGATCACTTAGACTGTCTGTTGGCAAACCATGCTTCAGTAAACCCAGATGCACTCCAAATAAATCACCTAACACCACAGATACAGTCATTCTCAATGGAACTCCAAACACTATACCACTAAGGCAAGCAAACACACTACCCAGGACTCTTGTCATAAGGACTCTTCTGTTAGACATACTGATGCCCCTCTGAACAGGCTGAACAAGGAGAAGATGTCAGTTAATTGCTTATCTGGAGCTGAGATCTGCCAAATCACACAAACTCTTCAATACACCACATTTACCAGTAGGATTCCATCACAGTGCATGTAGGTGTAATTGACCTGAGACATACCCCTGTGGACTACATGAAGAGAGACATTATGAAACTCTCAGACTATGTGTCGTAGCCTGGTATGAGCCCAGCATTGCACAGGATACTACTATCACTAAGGATGATGCCACAATCTGAGCAAAAGATGACTGATTTCAACAACTGGCTGTCTTTCTGGTGTCATTCTGGGGGATCCAATATTTTTCATCTTGGGAGGACATAGTTAATAGACCATATTGCTTTGCCAAGAATGATGTGCACCTGTCCCCTCTAAGCTTTCAAATACTGGCTAATACTTTATCCGTCTTCACATTGCCTTTTTAGGCAATGTCAAATTGAATCAACTCAACTGAACCTCAAGGTGTTACTGCTCAATGCTAGGAGCCTATACAGAAAACTATACTCTCTCCAAGCCCTCCTTGAGAATAGACATCTATGCAGTTATTGAGACATGGTTTAAAGCTGCAGAGAGTACCATGGGCATGCAAGGTTTCAGTGCCTTCCACACTTTTAGACCAGTAGCTGCACAGACAAGGGCTAACGATGATGGTGTCTTGATATACATCAATAACAAGCATACCTCCAAGGTAGTCAAACAGGATGATGTGCTGGAGTTCCTCCATGTGTAGATCACCAGAGACAAAATTCCATACAATATCCTACCTAGCTATAGGTCACCCTCCACATCCCAAGAAGCTAACAATGCATACCAGAACTTACTGGAGACACTTACCATCCAACCTAACACCCTATTCATGACAGACTTTAATTACCCCTCTACAGACTGGGAATCCTACACAGCCTCCATTCTACAGGCATAGATATTCCTGGACTTCCTAAATACAAACACCCTTGATCTAACAGTGAATATGCCCACTAGAGGTTTCAACATACTGGACTTCATACTCACAAATATGGAAGAACACTGCACCACCACCTCAGGTTATGCTTACTGAATCTGGTGGATGTATTTGAAAAGGCTACTAAGGCAACAGATGAGGGGAAAGTGATGCATACTGCCTTTTTATATCTGGCTAAAGCATTTGATACAACACCCCACTCAGACTTTGTCAACAAACTTACAGAACTAGGCATAAAATCCCTTTATAACACACTGAATAGCTAGCTGGCTTGTGGATAGGAACCAAGAGGTTAGGATGGGTGAGGCCACCTCCACAAAGAGGAAGATCACAAGTGTAGTCTATCAGTGCTCTGTGTTGGGCCCACTTCTCTTTGGCATCTACTTCTTGGATGTCAAATCCAATGACAAAGGTCTCTGGCTGACCAAGTTCACAGATGACTGCAAATTGGGAGCAATCACTGAATCCTCACAAGGCAAGAACACTCTTAGGACTTCCAAGATGGTTGCACATTGAGTAACAGCTTATTTTTAGCTCTCCCAGTGTGAAAACAGAAACTTAGCAAAGAAACCCAGTGAATTTAGACTTCTGTGTGAATTTCAGTAACTGGATAGTAAGTGCACTGCCGGGATGCCAGGAAAAAATAAATACAGAGGACCTGAAGGAAAACCAGCTTCAAAAGGTGAGGAAAAAATTGACTGGGAAAAGTACTGTGGCTGTTCAGCAAAAAGCAGTGCAAGCTCCAGGCTTGACTTCTAGTAACCTAGAGAAAAGTACAAGACAACTACACAGACCTGACTAAAATAAATGAAACACTGATGGAGTACATCAATTCAAACAACAAAAGGCTATAAAAGATGGAAGAAGCTTTAAACAGATATTCATATGAGGTGATAAAACTGCAATATCAGAGGTCAAAATGAAGAAAAGACTAGCTGAATATGCAGCTGCACAAGAAGAGATGTTTAAACAAATAACAGAATTAGAGGACAGAACATGTAGGGAAAAATCTGAGATTGTCTGCTGTACCAGAGAAGCTGGAAGGAACAGACTGTATTCATTTTATGAAAGCACAAATAAGCAACCCGACTGGTATTTCACAGCAGGAGTTTTTAATTGAAAGGGCACATCATGTGTATGCTCCAAACCTGGCTATAAGAAAACAACTTAGACCTTTAATAATAAAGATGCAATCCTACCAGCAGAAGGATTTCATTCTGACAAAACGGTGACAGAAGGACAAAGTACTAAAAATGTGAGACAGCAGTCTGTGGAGAATGATTACTCATTGTACACCAGGCAGAAGAGGAGTAAATTTATACTACTGTTAAGGGAATGTTGAGAAGTGGGAGTGAGATTCAAACTGCTGTACCCAGCAATCTTCAAAATATTCATCCTTGGAAGGACAAAATCATTTTTTGAAGAAGTACATGCAGAAAATACAAAAGTTTGTCCAACAAAAAGTGAGCTGTGAAACAGAATGAGATTCTGCTTATTGTTCTCGTAATAAAGACCACAGCGAGACCGTGCTAGAGAAATCTTTTCCAATGTTTCAATGGAAAATGTTTGTGAGAAGGAAAAAAGCACAAGAGTCAACTAGAAGAATTGAGAGTACATTGGAAATTAAGCAGAGCCAGGATTTGGGTAAGGGAGATGAACAGGAATAAAACCAGTAACTTGGAAATTGACAAATATGGGATTATAAAACAATAATTATATTTGTGAAACATGACAGTACAAGAAAATCTGGAAATATTAGACTTTTTTGGATTTTGTTAAACTTGTAGGGAACTCTAAACATATGCTCTACTTCATGTCATTAATGTTTGGAGAAATACTTAGGAGATGAGAAGAGGAGGGAAAAAGTTAAATGTAAGTAAGACAAACTTTTTTCTTAATGGTAGTATTTTTACAGTGTATTGTTTTCATTGCAAGCTATAAAGTAAAGTTTTCTCAGGTATCTTTAAATGCAATGGGGATACTAATGTAAACAGGTGCTCCTGTTTTTTTTTTCTTTTGTCTTTTTCCCCTCTTCTCTCTTTCTCCTTGTTCATTTTTAAGAAATGTAGGCAACCCACAAACAAATTGGCTCAGCAATATCCATATTTTATTTAGGACTATGGATTAAAAATAATTCTGGTATGGCAGTTAAGGCAGCTAAGCCAATAAATGTATTAGCTTATGATTGGTGAACGAGAGAGGCATGTTTACTAACAGATGATTCACTGATGCTTTAAAATACAGGTGTTATTACTAACACTATGGTTCTAAAGATGTCTTTGTAAGAGACAA
Source organism: Protopterus annectens (assembly GCF_019279795.1). Lineage (NCBI taxonomy): Eukaryota > Metazoa > Chordata > Ceratodontiformes > Protopteridae > Protopterus > Protopterus annectens. The sequence goes on from NC_056751.1 coordinate 17,355,542, forward strand.
AATCGCTCAACCACTGTGCATTCGTTTTTGAAATAAAGTTTTGTGTTGGGGAATTGTGGCTACCTGGAATCAGTAATCCATTTTTGGTTTGAATTTTTTCAGTTCCAGTTCGGAAGAATACCCAAGTTATTGTTATTTTTCAGTTCCTCTAAATAATTCTTATTGCTTCATAACCATATCACTCTCTTTTATTTCCATCCTATTTTTAAACTCTACTTTAATTCTGTCTCACTCCCTAGCTATATTTTCAGAAGAAATGTCTGTCTTTCTAACTCCCAAATAATTTCCACTATCCATTCTTTAAATTCCTCTCGTTTCAATAGCTAAGTGGGAAAGTGGGAGACAGTGTCTCATTTTTATTTCATTACCCGGAGATTTTATTTTAATTATTATTGGCACTTGATCTGAAATAGCTATTGGATGCATATCAAAATTTCAATTAAATGCATATGTTCCTGTGAAATGTAAGGTCTGTCAAGCCTAGCCCAGTTTTTGTATCTTAGGGAGTAATATGTAAATTAACTCCAAACTCCTACGATTGAATTCACAGCTTTCATTCCAAATATTTTCATAAATTTCTTCAAAAATTCTACCCTCCTTTGTTATATTTTCCCTTCTGAGCCCCCAGGCACATCTTCCCTGCTGCAATTCAAATTCCAGTCCCCACCTATAAGTAATATTCCCTGCTGAAAACTGATTATTTTTCTCAGAATTTTCTTAAGCAGTTTTAGGTAGAATATAAATACGTGCCAGTGTAATCCTCCTCCCTTGCCAGTAGCCCCTTAGTACTACATATCTACCTTTATCTTTTTTCTCCTCTTCTATCACAATTGGAGCTCCTCTTGCAATTAATATAAGTACTCCTCTTTTTCTTTGTCCCAGGTATTCTGCTGAATAACCATCCTGAAAACCTTTCTTTATTAAATTCACAAGTGCAGTTCTTTCCAAGTGTGTCTCCTGTAGCATAGCTATTTTCACTCTACATTTCTAATACAGTATACTGCTCTTTCTTTTATATATATATATATATATATATATATATATATATATATATATATATATATATATATATATATATATATCTGTGAGACCATTAACATTTAAAGATAGTACCAAAAGGATCGTTATATGAAAAATGTTCTACTTCCACCTTTTATTTTTGACAGTGTTTTTTGTTAAGTATCTAGTTCCAGCTTTTGTGTTACATGCACACACTAATGTTTGGCAGGTTGACCTTTTATCCAGTTGTTTCTTGTCATATCCATGTGAGCCTATGCCACATCTTACAAAACTTTTTGTTTTACTGAAAGCCCAAAAAGAAATACACCGCAGTGCACCCGAAAAAACTATTAATTTAATGTTAACACACAAAACTATGTACATTTTCAAATATTAAAGTTTTACATTCCTAACAGGAACAACTGTCCCAAAATGACAGCCACACTGACTGACTTGGGTAAACCTAAAAGGAAGGTTATCCATGCTAAGGTGCATGGTACAGCCTGTGCTTCTACTAAGTGCCATCTGGTTTTGTCATACCATTATTGCTCTCCCAGAATGAGAAAACACTTGAATCCTTTCAGAAAACATTATCTCCTAGCCATTGAAATAAAGCCATAAAAAGAAAGAAGCATTCTGTTTTATTACTCATCAGATTGTCTCCTTGGATACATGAAAATTAGAAATAGAAACAGAATTGCTTCTATAAGTATTTATTTATTTATTTGCTAGAGGAGAGCTTTATTATATTCAATGTTCTTTATTATTTATTTCCTTTCTCTTTTAACTTGTCACTAGATAAATCCAAGAGCCTTAATCCAGTCATTCCCCTATGCACAAATGAAAAAAGCACTTTTTTCTTGCATCATACTCTTTTGGACAAATGTTTCTTCTTTTTTTTTTTTTTTTACATTGTAGTGGCTACATTTCTTAAAACGCAACAAGGTGAAAAAGAAAAGAAGGAAAAACAGGGCTACCTGTTTACTTTAGTATACTCATTACACTTGAACATAATTGAGAAAACATTATTTTATAGTATGCAGATACAAGCACCATACAAATATTACTGTTAAGAACAAAAGTTTGTTTTACTTAGAATTAGCCCTCTCCTAAGTCTTCCTCCAGACATTAATGACATGAAGTAGGGCATATTCTTTATAGCCCCCTACAAGTTTAACAAAGTCAAAAAAGTCCAATATTTCCAGGTTTTCTTGTTCTGTCATGTTTTGCAAATATAATTAATGCTTTATAATCCCACATTTATTTGTCAATTTCTGAGTTGCTGGTTTTATTCCTGTTTATCCCCATCTCCCAAAACTAGTCTCTGCTTCCTTTTCAACATATTATTGGATCTTCTAGTCAACTCTTGTGCTTTTTTCTGTCTCTCAAGCACTTTCCATTGAAACACTGGAAAAAGGGTTTCACTAGCAGTCCCTCTGTGGTCTTTTTTATCAGAAGAACAAGAAACAGAATCTCCTTCTGTTTCACAGCTCACTTTGTTTGTTGGATAACTTCTGTATTTCCTCCTTAGCATGTTCTGAATCAAAAATGATTTCATCTCTCCAGGAAGGAATACTCTGAAGATTGTTGAATACAGCAGTTTGAATCTCATGACTGCTTCTCGACATTCCCTGATTAGTGGAATAAATGTACTCTTTTTTTCTGCCTGGTGTACAGTGAATAATCATTTTCCACAAACACTCTACTGTCGCCCACTTTTAGTACTTTATCCTTCTGCCACGGTTTTGTCAGAATCAACTCATTCTGCTGTTAGGATTGCATATTTACTATTAAAGGTCTAGGTTGCTTTCTCATGGCCAGGTTAGCAGCATAAACATGGATGTGCCCTTTCAATTAACAACTCTTGCTGTGGAATACTTGTCAAGTTGCTTATTTGTGCTTTCATACAATTAATACAGTCTGTTCCTTCCAGCTTCTCTGGTACAGCAGAAAATGTCAGGTTTTCTCTGTTTGTTCTGTCCTCTAATATTACTATTTTCTGAAAACATCTCTTCTTAAGCATTCTCATATTCAGCCAACCTTTTCTTCATTTCAACCTCTGATTTTTACAGTTTTATCACCTCATCTAAATATCTGCTTAACGCTTCTGAGTTGATATACTCCATCAGTGTTTTGTTTATTTTAATCAGCTCTAAGTACATTTGACTTATTTTTTCCTCTAGGTTACTGGAAGTCATGTCTTGCAGCAAAGCTGGAGCTTGCAGTGCTTTTGGCAGAACAGCTGCAGAACTCTTCCCAGTCAGTGCTTTTCCTCATATTTTGTGGTTTATTTTCTGTCAGGTTCTCTGAATTTCGTTTTTGCTGGTATCCAGGCAGTGCACTTAATAACCAGTTACTGAAATTTACAAAAAAAAAAAAAATAGCTCACTGACTCTCTCTTCTGAGTTTCTGTTGTCACACTGAGAGAGATTAAATTAAGCTGTTACACAATGTGCGGCCAACTCAGATGTCCCTGAGACTCCTAGCATTGAGCAGTAACACCTGTAGCTTGTCCTGAGTAGCTTTTGTTATGCTGGAAGGTTTGTCTGTTTGGCAATGCCTAAAAAAGGCACTATAGGTGTGGGTAATATTTTGGCCAATATCCAAAATCCAGAGGTGACAGGTAAAGACTATTCCTGGCAAAGCAGTGTAGCCTGTCAAACATGTCGTCCAAGGCTGACAATTATTGGACCCATATGGAATGACACCAGTTGCTAAGCCAATTATTAAAGCCAATCATTTTCTGTTGGTACTGTGGCTTCATCCTTGGAGATTGCAGAATGTTGCTCAATGCTAGGCTCATACCTGCCTGTGACACACACAGAGCTCAATCATATCTCTTTTCGTATAGTCGAAAGAGGTACATCTCAGGTTATTCACGACCACATGGGCTATGACCGAGTCATATTAGTACTTAGGGGCGGACATGTTGGAGAGGCAGATATGTTTCTCAGAAAATTCCCACTCTTTGCGACAGGCGTCTCCATCCATGTGAAGCTCAACGTGGACCACTGGATGGGTAGTCAGAAATTCATCCCCTGATCTAACGCCTATATCTCTGATGGATAGAGACAGTCAGTAAATCACTCCATATATAAATTAAATTTGTGGGTCACATTTCAGTTGCATGCCTGGGCTTATAAGGGCCTTAGTGGTTGTTAGCCTATGAACCTATGAAATATTGTGAGTATCACCATTCTGTGGCCCATTGGTTACTGTATTTTTGCAATGACTGTCAGAAAGCCAAAGTTAAAGTATATAAAAAAAGTGAAGGATATAAAAGTGAGAATAATATCAAATTAGTTTTGTACAGTAAAAATGGTGCAGTAAGTGATTCCAAAATACTGGTACAAGACATTTTTATCAGTTCAGTCAGCAAGTCTTAAGTAATTAAAAAAAAAAGTTCATTGACTTCTAGCTTTTAGATTAGCAGTATATGTTGCACTTAGCACTTTTGCATGTTTGTCAGAGTTATTGGCACCTGGCAATAGCAAGCCACAGGGCTGTTCTACACAAACTGCATTAAATTTTAAGAACTAAAAGATCAATCATACTGTACGCCACAGACTCACTTCCATCCACAAACTATACCATGCAGCATTAGATCGCAAATTTCTTGCAGTTCCTCAAGCATTTCAGTTTACAGTTAAGTACTTCTGTTTATAGTCTAACACACACACACACACACACACACACACACACACACACACACACACACACACACACACACACACACACACACACACACACAAGGAAAAAAATACAACTTCACTTAAATAGTGTAGCTGGACTACTGAGTAATGAACAGATTCATACTCCAGTGTCTGAAAAACATCATGCTGGGGCTATACTGCTACTGTTTCATCTGATAAAGGGAAGGGTAACAATTAGTAAAGGGAAGGGTAACAATTAGTAATACTGACTTTATTACTCCTAGGGACAACATCACAGCAAGATGCAGGAGAGGTTACAAGAATAAGTTCTATTTTAATTTTACAACAGTTCTGTGGAAAATTATTTAATTATTTAGGTGGAAGTATTTCTGAATTTATTTAATCATTAGCTGAAAATATCCTTGGATTGTCTTTTTGGAAACACCAGTAGATTTAAATCAGATCAACAGGGTAATGCAGACCAATTCACTCTCTCTAACGTGATCTCTCTGGTTCATCAATACTTTCACTGGAGGACATTTTGTATGGCACAAGTGTGAAAGACTCTCACAATTTCTCATATTCTGACACATACCACCCCCAAATAGTGCCAAGAGCAACTACACAGACAACAAAGACAACTTATGTAAACCTAATACAATGCAATGACATCTATGAGGAGAAATAAAAACATTTGCACTTACCTGGAAGGATATTTTAAAAAATATTGTCAATAAAGATGGGAAAGAAGTGAAAAAAATGTTAGTAAACAAAACAAAAAAGAAACAAGAAAAATTATTTTACAGAAGTTTCCAGTTTGAAAAAAGATTTTCCTTCAGAATAACAATTTATTGCAACTTCATTAGGAAAACATTACATCATCACTTCTTAAGCCTTCATCTGCAGAAAAGAATACTACATTATCAAATGCCCTGCTTCACAACCCTGCCCACTATTCCAAAAACATTTCCCCCTGCTGGTATGCCTAGCAGTTGTATATCTCCACTAACCACTGTGTAAATGATGGTGGCTGTGGCCATATCAAGTATACAGTTGTGTGTGTGTGGGGGGGATGCCTGATGCACAGTGTTAGTCGACCATGAGCTACTCACTATAGCCCACAGAAAAAGCTGCATATACCAAGTTTTATCTTTGTGATTTTACACTTTCACATAGTGACTGTCATGGTCTATATTTGTGGAAGATGCAACTGCCTCGCTTGTGCTGACATGTACTGTGCACAAGCCTGCTTGAGGGGGTACCATGCTGCTGTTGTTGGCTGGCCACAGTCACTGTCACCTGTGCAAAAAAAAAATAGAGAGAGCTGAACTAACACACTTGTGTTTTATCAGTCACTGGTTGTTGCAATTGCAAATCATACCTAAGCAGAATCATGTTACGCAGAATGCAACAAGCATAAATATTCTGCCACAGTAGAAGGGTTATACTGAATATCTCCCAGGATTCATCCTGGCAGCAGAAACAGGCTTTAAGTAGGCTAAACACTTGCTCAGTGACTACTGGAGTCTAGGACAGGGCAGTGCTATAGTGCTTTTCTGCAGCTACTTGTGGATTATGGCCTGGTGTCATTAGCCAAGGTTCGAGTGGGCAGCCTGCATCTGCTTAAGAACATAATGGAGAGGGAACACATGAAGATAGGGTGGTTAGTCATTAAACCTTATTCAGTACATATAACAATACCTCTGTAGCCACAGTCATATTTACTCTAGACTTACCAACAAGGTGAATGCAGTATCCTACCATGCAGGAAGTGGTGATACAGTAAACTTGTTCAGAACTCATGCATACTGCCAGGATGCTAAGCCATATGCTGGTGATACAGCCACATGCATCACACATCACCAGGAAGTTGATGGAATAGTATACCCTTCTATTATGTTACCTATCACCCTGTAGTTCAGGTAGGGCGCTGATAGCCATATGGGTGCAATCTGCACCAGACATTTCAGGGAAGTGTGCCAGACAACAGAAGGCATATATGGTAGTGGCTCAGTCCTGTAGGAAACACAGATTCTCATTCACGTGGATAGGCTAGGATGACACTGACAGCAGGATCCTCAGGGCAGAAGCCTGAGGGATATCCAATGTTTTCCTAATCTGTGTATGAAAGGCTCCCATTGTAAGTATAGTGAAGGCTACAGAAACCTTGGTATCCACAGGAATAGGAAGGTCATACATTCCCCCCAGTGACAGTTTGTGTACCATACAAGTTTTACAAAGCCCTTATAATGTCTCTGTCCTCTCGCTCGTCAAAGTTATAATGCATTACCCCTTGCTTATAACCTCTCCCCCTAGGCTGCTACATGCTGCTCCATACACTGGACTGCAGTGCCATAGAACCAAGCACCTCAATGTGGGAAACAACAAGACTTGCAGCTAAACCAAGTATCCTCACCATCTGCAAGATGACTGGAAATGACGGTGCTTGCCTTTTTATATCTTATATGCAGCTGAGTAGCAAAATGCAACTCTGAATCACAAGAAGTATAAAAGTAACTTAACTGGTCTATCAGCACAGCATTTACATAATCTTCTCATTTAGAAGTTATTAGGTATTCACTTACATACAACAGTATCTGAATCTTAGAGGGTTCTACATATGCACAGCAGACCTCTATGAATCACACTTCATTTGTTCAGGTCTGCAACCCTGTGCAAGCGCGCCTTGCCCACATATGGAAGTGACTCTGAATACCACATTTTATTTACTTTAATAAATGCTGATGACAACTTTGGTTTATGAAATATAGCTATGATTACATTACTTATGATCATTAGATCTAAAGTAAAACATGGACTCATACAAATATATCAATGCTTCATGAACTGTGCCCCACAGGAACTGTCAATGTCTGGGAGGTATATCTGAATTCAGGGCAATAAATGTACCAGAAGTACATTAATGCAATCACATAACTCAGACACGAGTTCAGACACTGTAATGGAAGACATAAACAACTACAGAAGATTCTGAAAGGAAAATGAATGCCATATGTCATTAAGGATTAGTCTGCTGATATATGATTTACAGATACTCACTTTGGTGAAGCTAACTTGTAGAAACCAGCTATTTCAACAGACACACACACACACACACACACACACACACACACACACACACGAAAACTAGGTTCTCAGTCATCTTGAAATTAGGAAACAGTTTTCTTCTGATAAGTAAAAGTGATTTTTAATCACTATTACTTCTTTCTCTTACATTTGGTTTGATGAAGTGCAGCTACAGGCTCTGTGTGTACTGTATATAACTAAATCTGGTTTGATTTGTTCTTTGTACTCTTCTCAGCATGTACCTTGCTACAACACGGTTGCATACTACATAGTGCCCTTTTTTTTTTTTCGGGGCTGAGACTAGGATCGGTTAGTTCTGATCAGTGCTCCACCCTGGTCAACAGATAAAAAACAATTATTACATGCAGTCTGGCAGTTTAACACCGATGGTTAAAGCTATAACCCACAAATAAACTATACCTTGTCCTAGACTGTTTTTTTTAAAGGTTCCATTTGTAAATTCAAAGGCTGAGCACAGATCACAAGTGGATATAAAAAGTTTACACACCCCTGTTAAAATGCCATGTTTTTGTGATATAAAAAAATGAGACCACAATAAATAATTTCAAAACTTTTCCCACCTTTAATGCGACCTATAACCTGTACAATTCAATTGAAAATCAAACAAATCTGTTAGGGGAAAAATATAAAAAATAAAAAATGTACAATAAGCTGGTTGCATAAGTGTGCACACCCTTAAATGAATACTTTGTTGAAGCACCTTTTGATTGAATTGGTTTTCCTTTAAATGTGCGTATTGCACAAGGGCGAACAGAACATTTCTGAAAGGCAGTCTGCAAGGTTTGCAAACGCCGAATGGAAAAAGGTTCGAATGCACAGTGAGATTTGCTCATTGCACATTCGACATTCTGGGGCGGATTGCACTACAGTGGGGATCGGGAAATGGTTCCTTTCCCCACTGTAGTGCAATCTCAGAGTTAGAATAATAAAGTGGGGGGGGGGGGTTCGACATTCATGTTTGAAAAACAGCGAATCTGCTGTTCGATTTGCTGTTTTTTGAACATGAAGGTCTGTCGACATTTTCAGTTTCGTGGTTCTGAGTCGCTCATATGAACACTCGAACCACTTTGATTCGCGGTTTTAAAGGTAAACCGATTTAATTATAGCATTCAGTCAATTAAAGAGAGACTGATTAACCCCAAATAAAGTTCAGCTGTCCTAGTAAGATTTTCCTGACACAGAGAACTTACAAAGCATGAAAGGGATCTCATTGTTGAAAGGTATCAGTCAGGAGAAGGGTACAAAAAAATTTCCACAGCACTGGATATACCATGGAACACAGTGAAGACAGTCATCAAAACGTAGAGAAAATATGGGACAACAGTGATGTTGCAAAGAACGGGACATCCCTCCAAAATTGATGAAAAGACAAGATGTAAACTGGTCAGGGAGACTGCCAAGAGACCTACAGCAACACTGAAGGAGCTGCAGGAATTTCTGACAAGTACTGGTTGTGTACTACATGCAACAACAATCTTCCTTATTCTCCATATAGCTGGGCTATGGGGTAGGGTTGCAAGACGGAAGCTTTTTCTTACACAGAAAAACATCCAGGCCCCGGCTAAAATTTGCAAAACAATACATCAAGTCTACCAAAAGCATGTGGGAAAATGTGTTATGGTCTGATGATACCAAGGTTGAACTTTTTCCACAATTCCAAAAGGTACTTTTGGCATAAAAACAACACTTCATATCACTAAAAGAACACCATCCCCACCGTGAAGCATGGTGGTGGCAGTATCATGCTTTGGGGTTGCTTTTCTTCAGCTGGAACTGAGGCTTTAGTAAAGGTGGAGGGAATTATGAACAGTTCCAAATACCAGTCACTTTTGGCCCAAAACCTTCATGTGTCTGATAGAAAGCTGAAGATGAAGAGGAATTTCACCTTTTAACACTACAATGACGCCAAGCATACATCCATATCAACAAAAGAATGACTTAACCAGAAGAAAGTTAAAGTTTTGGAATGGCCCAGGCAGAGCCTAGACCTAAAGCCAATAGAAAATATGTGGGGTGACCTGAAGAGGGCTGTGCACAAGAGATCCCCTCGTAATCTGACAGATTTGGAGCACTTTTGCAAGGAAGAGTGGGCAAATATTACCAAGTCAAGATGTGCCATGCTGACAGACTCCTACCCAAGAAGACTGAATGCTGTAATTAATTCAAAAGGTACTTCAACAAATTATTACTTAAAGGGTGTGCACACTTATGCAACCAGCTTATTGTATGTTTTTTATTTTTTTATATTTTCCCCCTAAAAGATTTGTTGTTTTTTTTTTTTAAGTAGATTGTACAAGTTATAGGTCACATTAAAGGTGGGAAAAGTTTTGAAATGATTTATTGTGATTTCATTTTTTTATATCACAAAAACCTGGGATTTTAACAGGGGTGTGTACACTTTTTATATCCACTGTAGCTACATGGTGCCAAAGGGCCTTTGAAGAGAGAGAGGCATGTTTATGCACTTATTTTTTAACAAGCAATTAAAATAAAGTATCACAATCAAGAAGCCTACTTTTCAAGAAAGTATAAGACTTTTCAATTTAAATGCATGTTTTAAAGAGAAAAATCAGTTGTGTACAGAAGCCTTAAACAGTTTTCCTCAAAAAAATATTATTACTGATTCATTCATTCATTCATTCATTCACTGATAACGCATTTAATCAATTTCAGGGTCACAGGTGAGCCAGAGCTTAATGAAGAACTCCCTGAGTAAAGGGCAGGGAAACCAATCCTCTATAGGATGTAAAACTACAGCAGGACAGAGACCATCACATACCCATGCCTTGGGCAATTACAGTAAGTCTTTGTATTGTTGGAGAAAACTGAAGCATCGAAAAAAAAAACCACATCTAATCATGAGACTTGAGTACTCCACACAGACGGCACCCCAGTCAAGAAATGAACAAGTGAACAGCAAAGGTAACCCAATGCCACTGTGCCAACCAAACATGTTATTATTTTTTTTAACTTACAAAAATACAAAGTACATAAGCATAATCACAGCAATGAATTCAAATTATATATATATATATATATATATATGTGTATGTGTGTGTGTGTCTGTGTGTGTGTATGTATATATATATATATATATATATATATATATATATATATATATATATATATATATATATATGTCAGATAAGTGCGTGCATTTAAATGGAAACAGGGTATAACAAAATATCAAAATGTAATGTTTCACTGTTATATACTACTACTATTCCTCCCCGGGTCGCACACTCACCACAAATCTTCCTTCAATATCACCTCCTCAAATAATACAATTATTAAACCTGATGCTCATACTAAACTTTTAGGAGTCATCATAGATGATGAACTCAAATTTAATATACACCTCCTCCAATGTATAAAAAAGTCTAACCAGAAACTTGGATTGCTCTATAGTAACAAGAAATTTCTAACTCCAAATGCTAGGCTCTCCCTTGCTCAAGCCTTCCTCCTACCCTCCCTTCTGTATGCTGCCCCTATTTTCACCAATATCCAAGCCACAGCTTTAAACAAACTCCAACAAACTTATCATAAGGTAGCTAAGATTCATAACAGACTCTCCTTACAAATCCCACCACTGACTACCCCTCACATCCTTACAATGGCTAAAATTCCCCCACACTTTACTTTCACAACTACAAATGCTACATTTCATTCTCTACAAACCTTCATCTTGCCCAGCTCTTTCTTCCCTTATTTCCATCTACACACCTTCTCGCACTCTCTGTACCTCTAATCAGCAACTTCTCAACACCTACCAGCTAAAAAAAGCAGTAGGCAAACTCTTATATAAATACTCAATAGCTCAAAACTGGAACAAACTTCCTCGCAAAATAAGCTCCACCATTCATCCAGCACACTTTAAGGAGAAACTAAAACTCCATCTGCTCAACACCAGAATCTGCCCTTGCACAGCACCAACCTAACCTCATTTCTCCCTCCAAGGGCTACCCCTTCCTCACTTTCCTCCATCACCTCAAAAATGTGATCCCTCAACTAAGGGTTACAAACTGAAATATAATCTTGTCATTTGATCAATTAATCTGCATGTAAAATATACAAAATCTCTAATCTGTAAACATATAGTTTACATAATGTAATAAATAGTCTTGGGTCAATTACACCTACAGTATCTGTAGTGTTCTTGTATTATTTTTTTTTTCTTCTTTTTTTTTTTTTCATATCTCATCATACGTCTATTGAAATTGTTACCTTTTTATGTCTGTATATATCTGTATTTGGAGCTTTTCTCCTCGGGTCAAAAACCCAGCTGGACCAACCCGGTTACAAATGCCAGTAAATAAATAAATATATATATATATATATATATATATATATTCCTGATAATGTCTTACTGTTATATATATTTCTAATATCCACGACACCAGTCTGTATTCAGTAGTATTCTTGATATCCACGACACCAGTCTGTATTCAGTAGTTAGGAAATATTTACTTACAAAAGAATGGTTGTGTAAAATCTTACCATAATCATAGATGTCCTTCTGTTCTATATGTTGCAGTTTTCGTAACATGAGGGAGTCTGCCACAGGCTGTCCTGAGCGCCCGGCCAGTATACAAAAGTCTAAAGCTACTGTTAGGTACATGTGATGTCGCACATAGGTGCCCGTCCAACATTGGCCATAAAGTGACATCGGGTATAAAACAGACATTGGCACATACCATCCTCAGAACTGAATGTCCCAGTTAGAACACCAGCCTGAGATAAACACATATGCATAACTCAAGCAAGCATCAGGGGGAAGGAGGAAGGGATAGAATACTGCAACCTACAGAAGAGAAGTACATCTATGGTCATGGTAAGATTTTACACAACTGTTCTGTCCTTCTATTCATATGTTGCAGTATTCATAATCTAAGGGAGAATGCCAAAGCTCATGCAGTGGAAAGAGTGGGAGGAGGGGCAGTGGTACTCTCTATAAACCCTGAAGAATACCCCTGGGAAAACCAGCTCTAGATCTAGATATACTATCCAACTTGTAATGTTTTGTTAAATATGGATAGAAGACCAAGTAGCTGCTTCCAGGATACAGGAAGTATCCAGATCCTTGAAAAAAGCACCTGAAGAAGACAGCTCTACTAGAATGAGACTTAATTGGGGAGGCAAGGGATTTTCCATGAAACACATAAAAAATAGAAACAGCCTTAGAAATCCAAGAGGAGACTGTCTGCTTGGAAACGGGCTTGCCCAGAACCCTGGAGTGATAAAAATTGAAGAGGCACTCAGATTTTCCCTTAGACTTCATTTTATTCAAATAAAATCTGAGTTGTCTATGCACATCCAAGGTGTTTCAAATCCTCTTGCTAGAAGATTGTGGAGACAGGAAGGCAAATTAATGGATTGGTTAAGTGACAACTCATTCACCACCTTGGGCATAAAAGAGGGATTAGTACGTAGGGAAACCCTATCCTTCTGGAAAACAGAGAAGGGAGGTGAAGCCATAAGGACCTGAAGTTCTGAAACCTTTCTGGCTGAAGTGATAGCCAAAGGAAGCACGGTCTTCCAAGTGCAATGTTAGAGAGAAGAGGAAACTGCTAGTTCAAAGGGAGGCAATGCAAGTTTTTCTAAGACAAAATTTAGATCCCAAGGAGGAGGAACTGGTTTTCTTGGTGGTCTGATATGAAAAAGAAGCTATGTCTTACCATAACGTTCCATCTGTGTTGTAGATCTTCATTCATTACTGATAGGACTTCGGTTCCGTCCTCGGAATAGACACGGCAGTTTCCAAGCTTGCGCCAGCCAAAAACTCTCAGCTAAGACCTACTCATAATACCCTTCTCATAGTCTCTCCAGATCGAGTTTGCCTGCCCCTATATTATAGAGATAGTAAGAGAAAAACTGTAGGAGGCTCTGTCTGAGCAAATACCCTAACCAGGAATTCCTAAAGTCCACCAGGAGTCCAGGCAGGGGGAAGGAGGCGGGAAGTAATGAATGAATAAAGATCTACAACACAGATGGAACGTTATGGTAAGACATAACCTCTTTATCTGATGTTGTAAATCTTTATTCATTCCTTACTGATAGGACCGAGTCCCCAGCTACTTGAGACCTGGGTGGCCCTAAGGGAGAATATTCCTGAGCACCATAGAACCAAAAGATGCTCGTTCCCTGGAGGCCAAATCCAGTTTGTAATGAGTGATAAAGGTATGAGGTCTTGCCCAAGTGGCTGCTGCACAGATATCATCCATAGAGGCTCTGGAATGAAAAGCCACAGAACTAGCCATCGATCTACTAGAATGAGCCTTTATTCTGGAAGGTTAGGATAGCTTATTCTGATGATCGTTAAAGGTAATGACGTTTCTAAGCCAGGAGGGTAGAATAACTTTGGAGACCGGTTTACCCAATCTGAGTCCTGCAAAGGCCACAAACAAGTGATCTGTTTTCCTGAAAGATTTAGTCCTGTTCAAATAACAACGAAGCTGCCTATGAACATCAAGGGTGTGCAACAGATACACCCCTCTGTTAGAATGCTGAGGGAAGAAAACCAGCAGGTCAATAGATTGGTTAATGGAAAATCCAGAAATGACCTTGGGCAAGAAAGAAGGGTCAGTACAAAGGGATACTCTATCCCTGTGGAAGTTCAAGTAAGGTGCCTTGACACTCAAGGCCTGCAACTCGGATACTCTTCTCGCTGAGGTAAGTGCTACTAGAAGTAGAGTCTTCCATGCTAAAAATTTTATATTACAAGAATTAAAAGGCTCAAAAGGAGGACCTGTTAATGACTGAAGTACCAAGGTCAAGTCCCAGGGTTCTATGGGGGGCTTGACAGGAGGTTTAACGTGCAATACTCCTTTCAAAAAGGTTTTACACAGGCAGTGTGACATAACAGAAGAATTATCAAGTCCATTATGAAAATTTGCGAAAGCTGCTAAATGTACAGTGATTGTAGATGCTGAGGCTCCTGCATGTAGAAGAGTCATCAGGTATTGTAGGATCTTTTGAATAGGCATAGACAAAGGGTCTATGTTCTGATCTTTGGCCCAAGTAGCGAACCTAGTCCATTTACTAGAATAAATTTTCCCGGTGGAAAGTTTGTGTGAAGTCAGAAGAATTTCATGAATGGGAGATGAGATATCAGGCAGCCTGGCAGTCACTGGAAGTGGAGGAACCAATCTGTGAGCTTGAGGCTGTGGAGACTGAGGTGAATCAGTCCCCGAGGATGAGACAGCAGACCTTGGGAATGATCCAGGATCCATGGGCTGTGAATCAGATGAGGCCATAGGAAAGGGAACCAGGCTTGATGGGGCCAGTAAGGGGCAATGAGGATCACTTTGCTTCTCAACCTTTGAGCTTTCTAGAGGAATTCTGGGATGAGAGGACATGGGAGAAAGGCATACAGTAGACCCAGGGGCCAATCATGCATTAGAGCGACCCTCAGTGGTTCCCCCTGAGGAGAGATCAGGGCAAAGTAGCTTCTGCATTTGTTGTTTAAGGGGGAGCAAACAGATCGCAGCAAGGCTTGCCCCAGCGATGGAATATCCGACCCGCTATTAAAGGATTGAGGGACCACTCGGGAGGCATCAGGATGTTCCTGCTCAGATTGTCTGCAGTAAGGTTAGAACTCCCGGGAATGTACGTTGCTATACGAAAGCGGTTGGAAGCTATTGCCCAGTGCCAAATCCTCATGGCTTCCCAACACAGGGAGTAAGACCTGGTTCCACCTTGCTTGTTAATATACCAGGTGATTGACATGTTGTCCAAATGAACTGCAATGGTCCCAGAAGTAAGGGATGTATGGAACACTTGCAACGCTAAGAGAACTGCCCTCAGTTCCAGGACATTTATGTGCAAATTGGCCTCCATGGTGGACCAGGTGCCTTGGACCGTCTTTCCCTGGAAATGCCCCCCCCCCAACAGGGAAGCGTCCATGGTCACTGTGGCCGTGGGCTGGGGGAGACAGAACGGTCGACACCAAAGATTCGATTCTGGCTTCATCTATCATAGCATTTCTTTCTTGCAAAGGTTTGTAAGACGTATCATGTGGTTGAGTAGGTGAGTTAAGATCGACTATTATGAAGAAAGGAGCCACTGTAGTATTCTCATGTGCAACCTCGCCAGTGGTACTAGAGTAAAGGCAGCTGCCATGGAGCCTAAGAGTTGCAGTACAAGGCGTGCTGGTACAAAGGCCTGTGGAAGAAGGGCTTGGATTTGGTGTCTTATTTTCAAAAGCCTGTGAGGAGAGAGGGAAGCTTGACAGGATGTTGTGTCGAAAACTGCTCCAATGAATTCCAGTGTTTTTGTTGGGGACATTTAAGATTTGTCCTTGTTGGTTGTAATCCCCAAGTGGAGAGCGAGGCCTTGAGTGTAAGAGAGGCTGTGGATTATAAGATTTCTGATCGAGGCGGTAAGGAGCCAATTGTCTAGATATGACAACACCTGGAATCCTTGTAGTTGAAGATGAGCTACTACAACTGCCATACATTTGGTGAACACTCGGGATGGGGGGGGGGGGGTTGTAGAGAGACTGAATGGCAGTGCCCTGAACTGGTAGTGATTGGCTCCCAGCTAGAAGCGGAGAAATCTCAGGGAGTGGTGATCCATCGTTATGTGGTAATACATGCCCTGGAGGTCTACAGAGCACATCCAGTTGTCCCTCCCTAGAAAGGAGAGAAGGGACTGTACCCTGACCATCCAGAATTTTTGAGGTTTGATAAATTTGTTCAATAGGCTGAGATCCAGGATTGATCTCCAGTCCACTGTCTTTTTTGGCACTAAAAAGAACCTCGAGTAAAACCCGGATCCTCTCTGGCCTGGTGGGACTGGTTCGATGACTCTTTTTCTTAGAAGCTTTTCTATTTTTAGGGCTGCTACCTCCCTCTGATTGGGTGGTACATCGGGGATTCGTTTGACGGGTCTGGGAGTTAAATCGAAAGGTATCTGGTAGCCTCTGGATATTATTCTCTACACCCAAACATCGGTAGTAGTAAGTTGCCAGGCTGGTAGGTGCAGAGAAAAATGACCCCCGACTACTTCCAGAGGAAAGCAATCGAGCCGCTGCTCAGGAGTGCTGCTAGGGTTGTCCAGAGAAGAAATGTCCAGTGCTCTGGTTACGTGGACCCCCTCTACCTCGAAAGGGGCATCTTCGAGATGAGTTGCCCCCTCTGCACCGGAGGGATTGCTCACCATGAGTGTCAAGGAAGGATGCTTGGGATTTCATGAACCACAATTTTCCTCCCCTCTCGTTCCTGGAGTAGAACCTCTGGGGGGGGTGGAAAAAACATATGCCCACAGCAGACAAGGTCTTTCCATCTTTCTCACTTCATGCTAGTGTGTCTCGTACTTTGGGGCCAAAAAGTGCAGATTTGTTGACAGGTGCGATGACGAAGGAAGATTTAAAGGGGTCTGCAAAATCACACAAACGCATCTAAGCATGATGTTTCATGACAATGCCTGATGCTGCAGCTAGAGCTGCCCCCTCGATGTTGTGAGATATCAAACACATCGAGGAGTTTGAGATAGATTCAAGGGTAGCTAGCTGCGAGGAAACAGTATCACGCACCTCATCAGGCAGTACCCCTGCCAAAGAGGAAGACATTTCAGAGATTAGGCCTCTTTGGAGGTGAGTGAAGTGTGCCAGATAGTTCAGCGACCGAATGGCAAAGATCGCTGAAGCATAGGTCCGCTTCCCTAGTTTGTCCATGGCTCGAGACTCCCTGTTCGGAGGATGGACAGTGGAACTATCTTCTGCCAGTTCCCTTCTGGTGGCCGCCACCACGACCATGGAATCAACCATCACCTGCCTGGACCAGTTGGGCTGGTCTTCAGGGGTGGATAGAATTTTGTCCGGCCTCTGGGGGACAGGTTCTATGTTGTCTGGGGCCTTTAAGGCATGCTGCACGATCAGCTTAATAAGCTCATCCACAGGTGGAGTCACCCAGGAAGTGGATGGCCAGGCATGGAAGGCCTGCAAGAACACAGATTCCTCAGAAGAAGGGTTAAAGGACTTCCAGTCTCCCCACTGCTTCAGGATTTTGAGAATGTCTCCAAATGAGATGTCGTCTGGGGGAGACCGTGGGGTCCCTTCTCCCTCATTGCAATCAGTGTCCTCAGTAATAGATTCCACTGAGGAATCAAGGTGCTTTCCTCTTGCACGGAAACCAGTACCAACACAAAAGAAAACTAGTGACCAAATTGCAGAAGTGGTTAAGAGAACGACTCCAAAAAGAAACCACTGGTGGTCCACAATGTAAGATATAAAAATAATCCACTGGTAGTCCACAAAATAAAGATTTATTGCAAGATAAAAAGCAGTAAGCGCTTTCGTCCCATCAATAGAACTTCATCAGACCATGAAGTTCTATTGATGGGACGAAAGCACTTACCGCTTTTTATCTTGCAATAAATCTTTATTTTGTGGACTACCAGTGGATTATTTTTGTATCTTACATTGTGGACCACCAGTGGTTTCTTTTTGGAGTCATTCTCTTAACCACTTCTGCTTCCTCTTGCACCATTTCTTCCGGGGTGGCTCCCCAGTGGGATCTTCTGAGGAGGACTCTGGAGAAAGGGTTCCCTTCAAAGGGAGGTCTTGCATCTCCCGTGCCCGGGATCCAAAAGTAGGGGGTTGGGACAGCTGCATACTTAGGGGGGGGGGGGTCTGGTGCCGATGTCATTGATGCTGACTGCGAGCCTGTGGAGGCAAGGACCCTCTCCATCACCTGGAAAGCAGGCCCACCCGAGGAAGGATGGGAGCCCCGAACCGGGAAGGACAAACCTCGGAACCAGGGTCACACCCCGCCCTGAGCAGCCCACCTCCAGGTGAGGAGCTCCGAGAGGACTGGAAGCTGTCGGAGCAGTGGACATAGACGATGCCAGCAAAAAATAGGCACCGGGATAGGTACCAAGGTGCCAACAGTCCAAACACTGCTCTGAGAGTGCACCGGCTCCAATGGAGCAGATGCAGCAAGGGCGGTCTGTGCCGACAGGGAAAACTCCGCAGCTGGGACTGAGGCAGTATGCACCAGGGTGGTCATCGGTACATAGATCTCTGGGGCCTGGGTAGAGGCCGGAGGAGGATAAACAGGTGAATATGCTGTGAAGGGTTCCGAGCCAAAGGGGATGGAAGGTCTAGCTGCGGTGGGCAATCCCATAGCTGCCAAAAGCTGGCCCACAACCCGCACTACATCTTGTTCAGAAAGGATCCTGGTGGATCTATAGGAGGCTGCTGAAGGAGAATCAGGTCTTTCAAGAAAAGGGCTAAACCGATGCCCTGAAAAGGGGTCGTATGTTGGAGAGTATCTGGTTCTTGGGAGATGTTCGACTTTAGGAACCGAGGTCATAGTCTGTGGAGCTGAATAAGCTATTGGCACCACGGCAGGGGATGGTGCCGAATCAGGTATGGTCGTGAAAGCAAGTGTCAGAACCAAGGACAGCACCAAAGCTGATGGTGCTGAAGCTGGAACCAAAATAGGAGTCAACATCAGAGACGGCACCGAGGGACATAACACAGGGCCTGGTGCTGAAGAGGTCTGTGCCGAGGGTGCCGGAGAAGCAAGGAGCTGACTCAGTTCTGTAACTGACAGAGATGCAGGAACCAAGTGACTGTTTTTCCTTGTGTTTCTTGGTGAGACCTCCGACCCAGAGAGAGCCCCTGAAAAAGGCGTTTTGATTAAACCTTTCAGAATTAGCTTGTTTTTGCGCTCTGCTAGAGTGCGATTGCTAAAACTAGAACAAATATCACTAGCAGCATTTATATGGTCCACACCCAAACAGTAAACACATCGAGCGTGACCGTCCGAGATGGGCATCTTATGCCCACATTTGTCACACTGTTTAAACCCCAACATAACTTTGTCTGACATAGTACAGGCAACAAAGGGCTATCCTAAAGGAAACAACAACAAGGGGAAGAAAAGGAGAGAATACCAATGATGATATTTAAAAATACCACAAGTGGTAAAGGAAGGCCTACCAAAGGCAGGAGAGAGGAACAGTACCAACGATGGTAAAGATTTAACTACCAAAGGTAAAGGGTAGGAAATAGAAGCAGGTTATAGGCAATGGGAAGAAAAGATGAAACTGACTAAAAAATGACAATGTTTTAAGAGAAACTACACAAAAAAACACAAAATTCCTCTTAGCTTTGAGAGAGAGAGGCTAGGCATGTCTGACGAGGAACGCAGCAAACGAGATCTGGAGAGACTAAGAGAGGTGCATTATGGGTAGGTCTTAGTTGAGAGTTTTTGGCTGGTGCAAGCTTGGAAATGGCCGTGTCCGTTCTGAGGATGGAACTGAAGTCCTATCAGTAAGGAATGAATAAAGATTTACAAATGAGATGGACACCTTTTAAGAAAAGTTTGACTTCCAATCTTGAAGCCAAGGGTGGAATCATAGGCAGACAGGCAGAAATGGCTGAGAGATGAGCTTTTACTGAAGAGTAAGATAATCCAGTCTTCAACAATTCACATAGATAAGACAAAACCACAGGAATATCCACAAACGATGACTGTAGGTTTTGAGAAAGACATCAGATGGAAAATCTCTTCCATTTGGAAATGTAGGATTTCCTAGTATTGGGTTTTCTAGCCTCCTGCAGAACCTGCAGCACGCCCTCAGAAAACAGATGTCTGAATGGGATCAACACCCTATCATCCACAGTGTCAGATGAAGGGTTGACATTTGTGGGTGTATTTGACATCCCTTGTCCTGTGTGACTAGAGCCACTCTGTGAGGTAACTTGTGATGATTGCCCTTGGCTAAATATAGAAGGGGGAACCAATGCTACCTTGGCCAAAAGGGAGTCACCAGAAATATTTTTGGTTGGTCCAGTTGTATCTTTAACAGAACTTTCTGTGGAAGGGGGAAGAGGAGGAATACATATAGAAACATCCCCTTCCAAGACAAGGATAGGGCCATTCACCTTCCATGCCAGAGGATCGGGGCTTTGGCACAAACTTTTAAAGTTGTCTATTCATAGGGGAGGTGAAGAGATCTACTTCAGGAGTACCCCACTGGTGGGTAATGTCCAAAAATATATCCTTGTGCAACACCTATTCATGGGATTGAATCATGGACCTACTCAATGTGTCTGCCACAACATTCTGACTGGAAAGATTGTAAACTACCTGAAAGCTTAACTTATACTGAGTAGCCAACTTCCAAGCCTTAAGAGCCAACCTGCACAGGAGATATGACTTGGTCCTCCCTCTGCTTGTTGAAATATCAAAGAACTGTGCTGTTATCTGTGAACCACATTAGGGAACCTGGAAGAAAAGAGGTTGAAAGGTTTGCAGGGTGAAAATGAGAGCTCTCATCTCCTTCATGTTTATGTGTTCCTTCATTTGGGAAGTTCACACGTTTTCCAGTTTGTATTTTCATCTCTGGTCTTTGGTTGCCCTTGTTTTTTTGCTGTTAGAAGTCCACACATCTTGAATCTTCCAAGAGGTGAAGGTTGCACCCCATCCCATGTCCGAGGTGTCTGTGAATAACTCCTGAGATGGAAGAGGGAGTTGGAGGGGAAGCCATGGATTCAAGGTAATCTGTTGAATTTACACTGCAATTCTTTTCTCAAGCAGGGAAGGAGAGGAATAACAAAATTTAGTGGATGAGCATGTTGCATCCAGACTGACCTGAGGTACCACTGCAATAGTGGATGCCATAAAGCCTAGCAGGCGGAGGGACTCTTTGGCTGTCAGAGACTGAAGTGGAATGATGGCCTGAAAGAAAGCAGTTAGAGAAATTACTTTCTCAGAAGGCAAGGAAGCCAACATCTTTACTGTCTGTATTCTGTGTCCTAGGAAGACATGGTCTTGTGGAAGGGTAAGAAAGGATTTTTGGAAGTTTACAGTCAATCATAGTCTTTCCAGAAGAGACACTGTGAAATGAAGGTTCTCTAAAAGAATGTCAGGAGAATCAGCCTGGAGAAGAAGGCTGTCCAGGTACTGGGGGAGTCTGTAAAAGGTAATAACTGGAGATGCGCATTTTGTGAAGACCCCTGCTACCATAGACAGACCAAAAGGCAAGACAGAAAATTGAAAATGTGAGGAAGTAATAACAAAGTGCAGACATTTCCTGTAAAGAGGATGAATAGGGACATGAAGATAGGCATCCTTGATGTCCAAGGACACCATGAAGGCCTGTGGAAGAATGAGAGGAAGCAGAATGTTTAAGGAAAGCACGCAAAAGGTGGGAACCTTCAAAAATATGTTCAGATGTGGCAGATCTAGAATGGGTCTCCAAGGACCTTCTTTTCTGGGGACTAGGAACATTCTTGAATAGAGTACTTTCCGTGTTTGGGAAGGTGGTACTTCTTGTATGGTTCCCTGAGCAATCAAGGTGTAAATCACCTAAAGAGAAAATTCCCACTGGTCTTTCGGAGGTTGAGGAACACCGCTGAAAGAAAGAAGAGTCTTCCATACCATAAAGTATCCTCTGAGGATAACAGAAAGAATCCGGGAGTTTTGGGTGATCTGTTTCCAAGCTTGGAGAGATGGAGAAAGAAATAAGGATAGTGGAGTTTGTCTGCAGACATGTTCATGGTCACAGACTAACTGGCTTGCTCAGAAAAGGCTGCTTTTGAACAGGAGTAGTAGTAGAAGAAGGATTGGCAGAGTAAGGTTTTCTGGGACTTCTTTTACTCTTAGATGAAGAAGGTCTGGATAACTTCCTTACAAAGTGAGTTTTAGAAGGGTAGTGCCTTTGAAATTTTGAAACTGGTGACACAGAAATATGTTTAAGATCCTGAATCCTTGCCCTTTTCTTGCAAGGACTTAAAAAGTTCTGCAGATCAAAACAAGGCGTTGGAACCTAATGGAGCAATCATTATTCCAACTTTGATATTGTCTGGCAGTGGCTAGAGTCTCAGCCAACAGTACCTCCTTAGGACAGAGCCAGTTGCAGCAACCCTAGCAGATGCTTCAACTGCATCATAGCTGCATTTAATGGAACATCTTGTCACTTCAGCAGAAGAAACCAAAATGGAAGAAAGCTGAGACTCAGTGTCAGAGTCTGGAAGCTCCGAAATGAGCTTAGTGGCTTGAGAAAGGAGGGCTTATCTGCACCCACTGAGGCCGTAGCTGGATCTGATGAAGGGTACTTAATCAAAAACTTGCAATCTTCTGGCACTTTGTAAAACCTATCTGGCCTTTTAGGGGAAGGAGGTTGTGAGTCTGTACTCTTAGAAGCAGAGGAGAAAGCATCCAAGAAAGCTGGTAGCACTGGAGGAACTGCAGATGGGGAAGGGGAATCCATCTGTAACAGGTCATAGTATCTTTTTTGCACCTCAGAAACCTGAGAGCAATCCCACTTGAAAAATACTCTCATCTTCACAATGGTCTCACCAAAGGTAATATCCACCATGGGTAATTCTGTACTATTTGATTCCTCCTCTGGGGAAGCATACCCAATGGAGAGGACATCTGGGCAGAATATTCCAGAGACTCATCCTCAGATGAAACTTCTTCTTAAGGAATCCTCAATCCTAAATCTTTTTTGAGGAGAAACTGGAGAAAGGGAAGGAGAAGGGAGAGAGACCCCCTGTAGATTCTCTAGGACCATAAAAGCATTAAACAGCCCTTGAGAAAAAGGCCTGCCAATCAGCATAATGTTCCTGAGAAGAAGGAGAAGAATGCATTATTTTCTGCTTTTTCTTTAGTGGAACATCTACACGTTGTTAAAACGAGGAACTGACGTAGGCCTACATTCAATAAGGGTGCTAGGGATGTCTTCACGTACAAGGATTTGTGGAACATGACAAGGACTTTCACAGACTATGAGCCTGGGTTCCCCCCGTACATCCACTGCAGACATCTGCATTTCTCCTGAGGATGTACTGGCAGGATCCTTTACGACCTCCACAATGGTACCTGTGGAAGAATCATCACCTTCCTCCGAACAGGTCTCCGGGCCAACATCGGACTTGGGAGAGACATCTGGAATTGGAGGAGTAGCAGAGACATCAGGCCTAGATTTCTTGGCTTTTTTAAGAACAGGCTCCCATGAAGGGCCCAACATACCTTCCATGGCATCACAAGCTAAACACTTAAGGTGTTGCATCTATAAATATAAATTGAGAGAAGTGGGACGGCTGTGAAGGATCTTTGGAACAAAGACTTTGCAAATAGCACAGAAGGTATGGTAGTGGTTAGGGCCTAGACAAAAAAGGCACAATCGTGGGAATGTTTATGTGGAATTTGCCTTCCACACTGACACTTGCCCTTCCTAGATGACATGCAACCTCAGCAAAATAACAGTAGCACAAAAAAATTAAAAAAAACCCCAATGTGGCACTTATCTGACTTGAAATCTGCAACTACACTGTCAAGCAAATGACTGGAGATGGCATTCAGAGAGGTGGCAGAAAGGTTCAGAGGATGGTACGTGCCAACGTCTACTTTATACCTGACGTCACTTTATGGTCGAAACTGGACAGGGACCTATGTGCGACGTCACACGTACCTAACAGTAGCTTTAGACTTTTGTACAGTGGCTGGACATTCGGGACAGCCTATAGAGGACGCCCTCATGTTATGAATACTGCAACATATGAATAGAAGGACGTTATATGTTATGTATCTATGTTGTATAATATTTACCAAAGTCCAGATATTGACTTACCACTAAACAGAAGTAGAATATTCAAGTCAAAGCACCTAACTTTGCATTATCAGTGTAGAATATATACAAATATTTATAAGTCTTCTGATACTAAGACAGGAGGAGATTAGAGTGAAACTCACGCTTAGCATACATCCACTTGTTTGTATCTCCTGGTGTAGTAAAAAGTAGACATTTACAAAGCCCTAAGCTACACATAGTCTTGCTGACAGTAGCAGGTACAGTATATACAAAATGAAAACTCTACTGTGAACTCTTAAAAAGGCTCTCTTTACTGATGCATTATGGAAGTACCTAAAAAATTAATGCAGAAATATAAAACTTCTTTTCTATCAGCAACTGTACCTAAGAGTGGAAATATTTTAAAACAAAGTTCATAAAAATGGCCGGCATGTATGCTCCTCTGTAATGATAAAAATGTAACAGTTTAATGAAGCGATCACTGTGAACACACCATGAAAAGACAAGTAGTAGTCCTTTGAATTAAAATTTAGCCTTTCCCTTTTACTATATCCTTTAAAGTGACATTGTGCACATTTTACTGGCCCAGACTTTGCTTTCTAAATCATCTAGTTTGTGACACAGATTAGAATTCAAAAGTCTATTGGAGCCTGGCGACTTAAGTTAACACGTTCCTTCAACTCTACTAAATATTAAACAAATCCCTGTGATTCAGAAAGAAGACTCTGAACTGAGCTCTCATAAGAGAGACACAGTTGAGCTCTCTGAGTATGTATCCCATAAAGTATGTCCCTAGCCTTTAGCAGCATACTACCCTCACATAGAATGATGCCACAGTATAAACAAAAAATAACTGATTTCGATAATTGGTTCAGTTTTTGATGTCATTCAAAGGGGATCCAGTTCCTGTCAGCCTGGGAAGCCACGGTAGACAAACCTCACTGCTTTGACAGAGACGGTTTGCACCTGGCAACTCTAGGCTGTTGGCTGCTGGCAAAGACTCTTGCCTCCCCCATAGTACCTTTTTTAGGCAAGGTCTTGAAAACATTACTGATGTGAAATTAACCAATCAGAACAAAATAAGGGTCATGCTACTAAATGTTAGGATTTTAAACCCAAAACTGCACTCTCTGGAAGCACTTCCATCACTAGAAGATGTAAATGTCTGTGTGGTCACAGAAACCTGGTTAAAGGCCTCAGATAGTACCCCAGCCTTGCAAGGCTACAATGCCTTCCACACCTTTCGACCGCAAAATGAAAGTGTGAAAACCAAAGGAGGCGGTGTTTCAATCTATATTAGAGATAAATTCACCTCTTGTCTAGTTGGACTGGACAACGCCATAGAGTTACTCCAGGTCCAGATTATAGTGGGTAAGACCCCCATTCAGATCCCCCTCCATGAGTCATGATGCCCATGAAGTCTGCTTGGTCAAACTGAAGACAATCCAACTTTTACTGAACACACCAGTTATGGGGGGGTTCAATTATCGCACCATCAACTGGGAAACCTATGCTAGCCCTAACTTGCTAACACGAAATTTCCTTGACTTTGCTAATTCAAATGCCCTGGAACAAAGTGAGAATATCCTGACAAGAGGAACAAACAATCCGGATCTGGTTCTCATCAACATGTCAAACAGATGCACTACCACAACTGTCAGACCTTCATTAGTTAAAACTGACACAAATCAGTCACCTTCGAGCTGGCACAGAACTCATAAATGTTGAAATAAGACTAAAAAACTTTACCAAGGCAAACTATGCCCTCCTACATGAAGGTATAAATGCCTTCCAAGCCCACCCAGAAGCTGGAAGTGGTAACTACACCAAAGCTTACATTAAAGCCTGTACAATCACTTGCATAAGTGTATAAACTCAGCCGTACAAGAAAGAAACAAATCCAGAGTCACAAGCAAAAACAAGCTGTCATGGTGGACATCAAACATCAACAAACTTTACAATAAATGCAAAAAGTTGCTCTCCAAGAAAACAAAGGCAAGGCCCCAACAATAGAAAAGCACCCTCCTCAGCCTCAACAGACAAATAAGGCAACTTGTCAAATCCTCCAAGAGCTCCTTTGAGAGAAACTTAGCAAGTCCAGCCAAGGATAACCATAAGGCCTTTTACAGCTATGTACATAACCTAAAGTGTAGGACCCAAGCATGTGCAGAACTAGTAGCCACACACACTGACCCCACAGAGGTAGCAAACCAGCTAGCAGATAGGTTTGCAGAAAATTTCATTCCCTTATCCCCTCCCATACAATAAACCTTCCTCCAATCCCCTACCCACCACCCTATATATCTGAACAGCAGATCATCAAAACCTTTTCCAAGGTAAAAAACACAGCCTCTATGGGACCAAACGACATCCCAGGCTGTCTTCTAAACAGGCTAAAACATGAACTAGCATCACCACTAAGCACCCTATAGCCTGACCACAGGCTTTCTTCCTGCGAAATGGAGAACAACAACAGTTATTCCCCTCCACAAAGGTGGCTTAGCAACAGACTCAGGGAATTACAGACCCATAAGCCTGACCAGCCCTATCTGTAAGGCCATGGAACATATTGCTATGGACCTCATAAATAAAGACAAAGGTGACCTCCAAACCCTGGATCCTACCCAATTCGGCTTCATGAAGGGCAGATCCTGCCTGCTAACTCTGGTGGATTTCTTTGAAAATGTGACCAAGGCCACTGATAAGGGCAAATCTGTACGCACAGCATACCTCGACCAGGCAAAGGCTTTCAATGCAATCCCACATTCAGGCATTACTGATAAACTTAGCAAAATGAATGTAAACCCCTTTGTTGTACGATGGGTTGTCAATTAGCTCACAGACCAGACGCACACTATCAAAGTGGGTGACTCCACATCAACCAGGAGAACTGTTACCAATGGGATGCCACAGGGGTCAGTGCTGGGTCCTCTACTTTTTGGCATATACTTCTCAGTAATTCAGATCAAAACTAAGGGGTTGTGGCTGACTAAGTTTGCAGATGACTGCAAAATAGGTGCTATCACTGAATCCCCATATGTCGGTATACTCCAGGAGGGCCTCACACAGACCAACCACTGGTGTATTAGTCACGGTCTCAAACTGAATGCAAAGAAATGCATCATCATTCGCTTTAGCACAAACAATGTCCCCTCACACTATCAAATCAACAACAATACCCTAAGTACCCATGAAGTAGTAAGGGACCTGGGATCACAAGTTGACTATGACCTTAACTTCGACCACCATATGTCTACTACTGTAGTAAAGAAAGCTTTCTATATAGCACACTTGATTAGTAAAGACATCACCTCAAGAGCAAAAGAAGTTATAACCTCCCTATACTTGGCACTTATCCAGCCCATAAATGAGTATTACACCCTGTTTGGCATGTCCATATTAAGCACCTGCAGCAATTAGAGAGATCTCAGAGGATTCTAACAAAGAAGATCAAGGGGGCTCCAGCAGGTGCCTCGCACAGACCGACTAAAGTCCATGTCACTATACTCCGTATCATATAGACTTCTTAGGGGAGACTTTTGGCTGGCCTACAGAGCAATCCAAGAACCAAACCTAATGAACATGCTGCATATCCGTAAATCAAACAGGACTACGACTACCCATTCCAGGGACCTATACATGACTTGTGACTTAAATAGGACTTGCTGGAGGGACAGATTTATCTCCCAGCAACTGCAGTGTCTTTGGGACATGATACCAATTCATGTGAAACAGAACACCTCTATGACACTGTTCAAGAGGAACCTGGACGAGTGGATGGGCACCATAAATTCTTACCAGGGACAGAGCCCAAAACCCTTCTGGACACGGGCAGTCATCACTAAATGCAATCTTTCGCATTGACTAGCATTTCTATGTTATTACATTGGGATGAAACGGCTAGCTTAAAATGACCGGGTTGATACTCTAGTAATCTCCTATGATCTTATGATCCTATGCTAAATAATTAACTACTCTGGTGTACTGCCTCATGCCACCTTGTAGCGTAATGCAAACATTCCTTACTCAGTGATGTGTTACTTCAGTGGTAATCAATTTTAATTTGTTATAAATTAAACATTTCAAAGTACAAGGGAATAGTCATTAGGTCTATAACTTTACAGAGGTCTAAAACTGGCTACTTCCTACTAAAATGAGAAATTCTGCAGGACAAACCACACACTCAACCAAT